>NW_024113161.1:0-9356 GCF_003073215.2 Triticum urartu | reverse complement strand
GTGACTATGTGGCCTTGAACAATCTTTCAAAAGGGGGGGGGGACTGCATCGCGTTTTGCTCCGATGCGTGCCAGGACGTCCGCTGCTTGATTGTTTTCTCGGGCTATATGATGAAACTCCAACCCTTCGAACCGAGCTGACATTTTTAGGACGGCGTTGCGGTAAGCTGCCATTTTTGGATCCTTGGCGTCGAAGTCTCCGTTTATTTGGGATATCGCGAGGTTTTAGTCCCCGCGTACCTCTAGGCGTTGAATGCCCATGGATACTGCCATCCGGAGACCATGTAGGAGGGCCTCATATTCGGCTGCATTGTTGGAGTCCGTGTACATGATCTGGAGCACATATTGAACTATGTCTCCTGTGGGGGACGTCAAGACGACGCCAGCCCCTAGTCCGGCCAACATTTTGGAGCCATCGAAATGCATGATCCAGTTTGAATATGTGCCGTACTCTTTAGGGAGCTCGGCCTTCGTCCATTCTACGACGAAGTCGACCAAAACTTGCGATTTAATAGCTCGCCGTGGCTTATAGGTTATATCGAACGGGAGGAGCTCGATGGCCCATTTTGCGATCCGTCCCGTTGCGTCGCGGTTGTTGATAATATCGTTGAGTGGTACTTCCGAGGCTACTGTTATGGAACACTCTTGAAGGTAATGTCGTAGCTTCCGGGTTGCCATGAATACCGCGTATGCAATCTTTTGATAATGCGGGTACTGTGATTTGCATGGAGTGAGGACAGTGGACACGTAGTAGACAGGCCTTTGAAGGGGGAGTTTGTGTCCGTCCGTTTCCCGCTCGACGACGAGTACTGCGCTGACAACTTGATGGGTTGCTGCAATGTACAATAGCATTGGTTCGCCGGTGTTTGGCGCGGCCAGGACTGGGTTTGTTGCCAATATGGCTTTTATTTCATCAAGTCTGGCCGTGGCAGCATCCGTCCCCTCGATGTGTTCGGTGCGCTGAAGGAGGCGATAAAGGGGCAGTGCCTTTTCTCCCAAGCGAGAGATAAAGCGGCTTAGAGCCGCCACGCATCCGGTTAATTTTTGTATTTGTTTGAGGTCCTTTGGGATATCCAGTTGCGACAAAGCTCAGATCTTGGCCGGATTTGCTTCAATTCCTCTATCGGATACAATGAAGCCCAAAAGCTTTCCGGCTGGAACGCCGAAGACGCATTTTTCCGGGTTGAGCTTGATGTCGTATTTTCGGAAGTTGTGGAATGTTAGCCTCAAGTCGTCTACTAGAGATTCGACATGTCTTGTTTTGACGACCACATCATCCACGTACGCCTCCACTGTCTTGCCGATCTGGTTTGCCAGACATGTCTGAATCATGCGCTGATATGTTGCGCCGGCGTTTTTCAGCCCGAAGGGCATTGTGTTGAAGCAGAATGGGCCATATGGTGTGATGAATGCTGTTGCGGCTTGGTCTGATTCTGCCATATTAATTTGATGGTAACCAGAGTATGCGTCGAGGAAACACAACGAATCGTGTCCTGCGGTGGCATCGATAATTTGATCGATACGGGGGAGGGGGAAGGGATCCTTTGGGCAAGCCTTGTTAAGGTCTTTAAAATCGACACACAGGCGCCAGGATTTGTCCTTCTTTAGTACCATCACCAAGTTTGCTAGCCAGTCCGGATGTTTTATGTCTCTAATGAATCCGGCCTCCAATAGCTTGGCTAGCTCCTCTCCCATAGCATGTCTCTTGGGTTCGGAAAAACACCGCAGGGCTTGTTTGACAGGTTTGAATCCTTTTAGGATATTTAAGCTGTGTTCGGCCAGCCTGCGTGGGATTCCTGGCATGTCTGAAGGGTGCCAGGCGAAGATGTCCCAATTTTCACGTAGAAATTCTCGCAGTGCGGCGTCCATATCAAGGTTTAATCGTGCCCCGATGGATGCTGTTTTATTGGGGTCCGTTGGATGGACCTGGAACTTGACTATTTCGTCTGCTGGCTTAAAGGATGTGGACTTGGATCTCTTGTCGAGTATCACATCATCCCTGTTAACTGTGGAGCGCAGCGCAGTCAGTTCCTCAGCTGCTAAGGCTTCGGATAGTGCCTCCATGGCTAATGCGGCTGTCTTGTTTTCGGCGCGGAGTGCTATGTCCGGATCACTAGCGAGAGTTATAATACCGTTCGGCCCGGGCATCTTGAGCTTCATGTACCCGTAATGGGGTATTGCTTGGAAAATTGTAAATGCTTCCCGCCCTATTAGGGCGTGATATCCGCTGCTGAACGGGGCCACCTGAAATGTGACCTCTTCGGATCTGTAATTATCTAGCGTGCCGAACACCACATCTAGTGTGATTTTTCCTGTGCAGCGCGCTTCCCGACTGGGGATTATTCCTCTAAAGGTTGTGCTGCTTCGCTCAACGCGGCTCCAGTCTAGTCCCATTTTTTGAAGAGTTTCCTCATAAATGAGGTTCAATCCGCTGCCTCCATCCATGAGTACCTTGGTGAGGCGAAAGCCGTCCACTATGGACTGAGGACCAATGCGGCTGGTGCTCGGGCTGTTCGGAATTTAGGTTCATCACTTGCGTTGAAGGTAATAGCCGTGTCGCTCCATGGGTTTATTGTTGCTACTTGATAGACTTCGGCAAGGCTGCGGAGTGTTCTTTTTCGCGTATTATTTGATGCGAAGGTCTCAAAGACTGTGAGAACGGTACTGGTGGCTCCGGGGTGGTTTTCTGTGGCCTCCGAAATTAAGAGGTCCTCGCCAATTTTGGACACCTGCCGGAGTATCCAACATGCTCTAAGGCTATGAGTTGGTGTGGCGTCCTCTGTACTGTGAATTTTACAGGTTTCATCAAGCCATCTTTCCAGTACGGTTCCATGCTCTGTAGAGGGTTTTGGTTTTTTGGTGTTTAACCCGGGTGTCTTATGATGATGCACCCTCTTAGTTCGGACGGGATTGCTATTCAAGGCCGGATTATCCCAAAATTTTATTTCGGTTTTCCAGGCACTTTCCATCGCACAGTACTTTTGTACTATGGACGCCAAGTCAGCGAAGCTTGTAATATCACGACGACTTATGGCGTTAAGGATTCCCTCGTCCGTGCAATTACTGCAAAAGATTGATATTGCGTCTCCCTCACAGCAATCCTTTATCCTGTTCATAACCAGGAGGAATCTGGCCCAGTAATGATGTATTGTTTCCTCGGGCTTTTGCCTGATTTAGGAAAGATCACTTATGTTCGGGTGGGCGGGTGGCGTTGATTCTGAAACCTCGCCTAATCTAAGATTCAGAGGCCGAAGAGCTTCCGAACTCTAAGGTCCGGATTCTTGGATGTTGTCCAATGAGTCTAGCCCATTGCCTGATTTTAAGCTCAGGTCTCGAGTTACATCCTCCCCTCCGCGGGTATACGGCTTGGAGGGGTCAGGAATTCGGACGTAACTAGTCCTTAAAATAGATGAAGGGTCGCCGCACTGCGCCTCTACCACGGCGACGTGGTGGGTGGCCTGGGGAGAGTTAATTTCTCTTAGATCGGGTTTAAGCCCAACCTGGTCGTAATCCGTAGGGACCCCCAGGGCGGTGATGCGATCCAAGAACTCGTTTATGGAAGAGAGCTCCATTGGATCTAACTGCTCGGCGAGTTCCGAGCTGACGTGAAGATTGCTTTGCCGACAGCCAAAGCTCCCTTAGCAATGGTGCCGTCTTTAAAGACGGGAAGAGGCATCCTTCCTGATTGCGACGACACAGAGGAACTCTCAATGAAAGCACCAATGTCGGTGTCAAAACCGGCGGATCTCGGGTAGGGGGTCCCGAACTGTGCGTCTAGGCGGATGGTAACAGGAGACAAGGGACACGATGTTTTTACCCAGGTTCGGGCCCTCTCGATGGAGGTAAAACCCTACTCCTGCTTGATTAATATTGATGATATGGGTAGTACAAGAGTGGATCTACCACGAGATCAAGGAGGCTAAACCCTAGAAGCTAGCCTATGGTATGATTATTGTATGATGAAGTTGTACTACGGACTAGAACCCTCCGGTTTATATAGACACCGGATAGGGTTACAGTTACACAGAGTCGGTTACAATGGTAGGAGATCTTGAATATCCGCATCACCAAGCTTGCGTTCCATGCCAAGGAAAGTCCCATCCGGACACGGGACGAAGTCTTCAATCTTGTATCTTCATAGTCCTAGAGTCCGGCTGAAGGTATAGTCCGGCTATCTGAACACCCCCTAATCCAGGACTCCCTCACCAGTTAATATATGAAAAAGGCCAAACGAACCCCAGAAAATTCCAAGATTGAACACAACACTCCTTTTGTTTTATGCTGACACTAGAATTTTTTTTTAAACAATAAGAGGCAATTGATATCGTCTCGTCCCCAAAGGTGGTATGTTCCCTATCGAAACCATCATGCTTGTTGTGAGAAGCTCTTATTTGTGAGATGCTTATACCCAAACCTGCCCCAAATGGGACAAAATTTTCACCATGGCATGTTGATGCCGCTCCATGATAGCATGCCAAGTTTCATGAATTTCATACAAGTTTTGGATTTACTAGAATTTAAAAACCAGGCATCTCAATGTTTTGCCGGCAATCAACAATGACCTGGTGTTTGAAATTCATTCCCATCTCTTGCATGGGCCCTAGAAATTCACTCAAGGACACACATGTGATTTTTCAACCAACTTTGGTGCGTTGGAGCATGTGCTTGTAGTTCAAATTTGAATTATGCACATAAAATGCCTAGAAAACCCAGTTAATGTATAAAAAAGGCCAAATGAACTCCAAAAAGTTCCAAGATTGAACACAACACTACTGTTGATCTATGTTGACACAAGAACATTTTTGAAAGCAATAAGAGGCAACGAATATTGTCTCGTCCCCAAAGGTGGTATGTTCCCTATCGAAACCATCATGCTTGTTGTGAGAAGCTCTGGTTTGTGAGAAGCTTATACCCAAAGATGGTCCAAATGGGACAAAATTTTGAACACGGCATGTTGATGCCCATCCATGATAGCATGCCAAGTTTCATGAATTTCAGTTGAGTTTAGATTTACTAGAATTTAAAAACCAGGTATCTCAACGTTTTGCCGACAATCAACAGTGGTCTGGTGTTTGAAATTCATTCCCATCTCTTGCATGGGACCTAGAAATTCACCCATGGACACACATGTGATTTTTCAACCAACTTTAGTGCATTGGAGCATGTGCTTGTAGTTCAAATTTGAATTCTGCATATAAAATGCCTAGAAAACCTAAGCATGCACTGAATGACACATATTTGATTTTTAAACAATTTGTATGCACCGAAGCATGTGCATGTAGTTTAATTTTGAATTGTGCACCTGAAATGGCTAGAAAACCAGTTTAATGTATGAACTGTCCAGACGAACCCTGAATAATTCCAATTCTTTTACGACACACATACAGTTGCATGTTCACTGCAGATAAAAGGTCTAGCAATTCAAACACCGTCCATTGCCGCTGTAACCCAATTTTGTAATTCAAATCAAGTAGATCCCACACATTTTATTCTCACCAACCGTGTGAGATGTAGTACGCCTATGGCTTACGCGAGAAGGTGCGTCGGCTACGGTCCACAGCCGGCATTTCAAGCACACTAGCTTGCTCCCCCAAAACTCCCGCCTTTGCATCCCTCTCTGCTTCAGTCCCTTGATTCAAATTTTTAGTAGCACCGGCATTTTACTCCCGCCTCTGCATCCCTCGCAATCTCAAAAATATCTGCTCGCCCTTGATCCAAATTTTCAGTAGCCCCACCTTATTACTCCCGCCTAGTAAAATTTTCAGTTGTCGCAGTATTTCCTCAAACACAACCTCTGCTCACATAGACACACACAACCCTCGAAACCATTGGTAGGTCGCCGCCATCGCCCGCACGTCCATCCTCAACATCTGCCTGTGTGCTGGGGATCTCGAGTAGCCAATGGCCAAAAAGAGGTTTATCGCGGCCTTTTCGCTGACGCCAGAAAGGTGGCCGCCGACGTGTCCCCGTCGTCCTCCGCGGGCCCGATCCACCGTCGCTGGTCCCCCGATCCGCCCACCGCCGTGCCCCTACGCCAGTTCGAGGACTTCTCCGTCCTCCCTCGGACCCGGCAGCCGACGAAGTCCTACCTCGAGGTTCAGCAGCGGCGGTGGGGGACATGGATTGCCGAGATTACAGATCGAGAGACCCAGACCTTCCGGTGGCTCGGTAGCTTCCACACGGCCGAGCTCGCGACCATGGAGTACGACCGCTGGCAGGTCCGCAACCACGGCGGTGCGGCTAGGCTCAATTTCCCCTTCGGCACACGTCTGGTCCACCTCGTTCCACCGGAGCCAGGGGTAGTGAGCTCGGCTATGGCACGGGAGGACCGCGAAGCGTGGGAGCGTCTCAAGGCGGCGCCCGCCGATGAGGCCTACATGCAAGAGCTCCATCGGCAGCACCCAGAGCTCGTGGAGGCAAAGCGAGCGATCTTTGCTGCCACCGAGGGCGGCGAGGTTATCATGCTCTCCTCCGATGACGAGGTCGAAGGTGGTGAGGACGGCGGCGCAGAGGGCGACGAGGTTATCGTGCTCTCCTCTGATGACGAGGTCGAAGGCGGCGGCGACAGCGGTGCGGAGGGCGTCGAGGTGGGCCCCCAGGACGAGGAGATCGACGTCGACGAGAGGAGGAGTGCCTTCCCCAATGACCCCGATGACGGTACTGGCCTGGACCCGGCTCGCGGCACACCGTACATGACGAGGAAGGATTGGCTCGACCTCTACTTCGACCGAAAGTCGTTTAGCTTAGTTCACTTTATGTTTTATGTTCGGTTATGCAAAACTATCTATGTTTATGTTTGAATGCATGCTACTTTCGGTTGAACCTGCTTTGAACTTGATCAAATTGAAGTTTACAACCTTAAGCTTAGGGGATCAACTAGAAAAGGCCAAAAATTGTTGGAGTATATATATATATATCCACTAAGGGTTTTTGTCCTCAACTTTTTAAGGATCGCCTAGAGATGTCCTTATGACTTGTTTATTTCAGTTCTTCACAATGTGATGCTCTATATGTGCAACTATTTGCCGTGCAGTTCAATTTCATCAATAACAGTTTCAACAATACCACTATGAATTATGATATTTGGTTGTTGTTAAGGATATTGCAGTTAACATGCCTTTTCATTTTTCAATTGTTGTTTAGCAACATGCATTGTACTGAATGACTAAATATGCAATCCCAGGCTACATAGCAACAAGGAAGAGTGTTACCTTAATGTTCTGATGATGTCTAGATATACATGTAATAAAATATTATATAATGGGATGGATGGAATGTTGTACTACATCATTTTTCAATTGTTGTTTAGCTTCTAATGTTAACTTGGTGCTTTTAGCTACATATATCATTGCCAAAGATCCACACTTCGACCCTTTCTGCGCATGGGGCAATGAGATATTCATGAACCAGCATCAAGTGAGGAAACTGATAAAGATTGTTAACTAAATGGGCAAAAAGATGTCAATCGAACTATTTGTTTACACTTTATGCAAGACAACAGTGAACTGCAGGATGGTAAGTAAGAACCCTGTAGCCTTCTTTTTACTACCCGTAATGAGTTGTGTTAGATGACAATATCTGAGTCTTTTTTCTTTTGTAGTGGATCCTGAAGTAGTTTACTCAATATTACCTCTCAAACTACATGATTAGCGGCCGACCATCACAAGGGGTTGGACTAGAGTCCTGCATGCCTTCTGCATCCAGGAGAGCACAATAGGGCCATTCCGCTTCACCTGGTTCAGCAACTGGAATGTCTGTCGCCTCTTTCTTTACCATCTGTAATAGTACAAGTATAGAACTCTGGTACATCATTCTTTATTTGGTGCTTATGTAATTCTTAAACATATGTAGCTGTGAATCGAATAATGCATTGGTTGTTTGAACCTGATGGATATGAATAAAGCTATAGCCTACTTTCAAGTTTAAATTAGGTACAATTTTAAATAGCAGCAATTAAATTAGGGAGAAATTATGTTGTGCGGGTCATTACGGCACACACGGTTGGTAAACACAAACTTTGCGATATACACCATAATCTGAGACGGTTCATAGAGAGGAAATGTGTGCAAGCATGGACACAGTTGCTGTTCGCAAAGTGTGTGTGATGTCAGACACTATCACATACCGAGGGACTTGAGCGTATGGGCCTCCTACTGGATTGTAATACTATTCGGGAAATACTTACGCTACTCTGCTGCATCATCCCTTCCTCTTCGGGGATAACCAACGCAAGCTCAAGACGTAGCAAGAAGGATTTATGGCGTCGTTGCCGGGGAGTCTACGCAAAAAGTCAACATACCAAGTACCCATCACAATCCCTATCTCTCGCATTACATTATTTGCCATTTGCCTCTCGTTTTCCTCTCCCCCCCCCAATTCACCCTTGCCGTTTTATTCGCCCTCTCTCTCTCTATCCTCCCTCTCGCTTTGCCTTTTTCCCTCGCCATGTCAGAACCAAAAAGATTTGGGGGTTCTCTACCAAGTTTTAGTGATTTAGACAATCTTGCTATCTTATCTAAACTCATAAATTGGAATGCTATAGAACAACTTGCCGGAGTTATCAATGAGAACCTTAGTAATTTTGATGAAGATGATTCTAGAATTTTTCGTTATTTACTCGATGAATCTTTGAAAGATGCTTGGGATAGGCTGTTAAGGATCCGGTCTAGCTATGTACCCCAATATCAAATTGAGGTTTACTTGAAAAGCTTTTATGTTGGGCTACCCGCTTCGTTCAAACAAGTCTTAGATTCTATTTTCGAGGGGGTTTCCTTGAAGGGGACCCCATATATACCTATGAGAGGATGAAAACTATATTTGGGCATCCCATTAATGAGAAAACTGAAATTACATCTCTCTTGCTTTCTTACCAAAACGAATCTATTAAAGAGATAAAAGCTAGCCTAGATGCCAATTTCCACAACATTCTTAATCTTTCTTCTACCATTAATGGACATGTGCTCTGTCAAAATAGGAATATTAATTCCATAGATAACAAGTTTGCTCTCTTTTTCCCCAAAACCAAAGATGGCAATACCTAGATCTATCCTCGCTTTTATGCCTAGCTAGGGGCGTTAAACGATAGCGCTTGTTGGGAGGCAACCCAATTTTATTTTTATTCCTTGCCTTTTGCTCCTATTTAGTAATAAATAAATTATTTCGCCTCTGTTTTTGTTGTGTTTTTTTGTGTTCAATTAGTGTTTGTGCCAAGTAGAATCGTTGGGAAGACTTGGGGAAAGTCTTGTTGAACTTGCTGTAAAAAACAGAAACTTTAGCGCTCACGAGAACTGCTGTAATTTTTATTTGAAGAGTGATATTTAGTTAATTCTTGTTGCATATGATTAATAGATAAATTCC
>NW_024113160.1:0-9833 GCF_003073215.2 Triticum urartu | reverse complement strand
ATCCGGCACCGGAACCAATGGCAAACAGCGACGATAATCACTTTGGTCCGGCAACGGAGGAAGAGATGGAGGCTGACTTGATGAGGGTAGATGCCATGGAGGAACAAGAAGTCACCTCTCGCTTCCGAGCCGGGTTCACGATGGGGGAACTACAGAGCTCAACTATTCCAAACTCGGTTATCCCTTCTAATGTTAGATTTCTTTCTTATGAAAATATGAGGAGGAGTGTCTCTTGTTCTCCTGCAGCTATGCAACACCCTTGGGTGCAAGGAGCTTTAGCCGTCACAGGAAAGCTTCGCAAAGAAATAATGGACCTCAAGCAGCAAGTCAATAAGCTCGAGGAGGAGAACCGTATCTTGAGGGGAATCATCGCCAAGAACATTACACCAACAACAAAGAAGGAGACATAATCACATGGGTATGGGCACTCCCCTTGGCAATTGCCAAGCTTGGGGGAGGTGCCCCGGTATCGTATCACAATCACAACTCCTATCTTTACCGTTTTTCTTAGTTCGATCCTATTAGTAGTATCTTGATCTAGTAGAATAAAGTTTATGGCATGATCTAGTTTTGAGTTTTGCTTTATGATCTCTCTTCGTAATCGAGTCCGTGAGCTATATAGTGTTGAGTCAAGGGCCTGATTATTTTGCCATGATCTTGGGTGAATAAAAGAAAAGAAGAAAAAGAATAAAAAAAGAAACAAAAAGTTCATATTGATCTTATTGAGAGTAATGACTTCACATAGAAAGAGTATGATGATTAAAAGTTGTTGGGAGTTGGCAGACATAGCTTTGGTCATCGTTGCAATTAATAGGCTGTAATAAGGAAAGAGAGGTTTCACATATAGATATATTATCATTGACATCTTTTATGATTGGAAGCACTCATTAAAATATGACATGCTAAAGAGTTGATGTTGGACAAGGAAGACAGCGTAATGAGTTATGCCTTTCTTATATCTGAGATAAAGTATGTTGTCATGGATCCTCTAACTTGTTGAGCTTGCCTTTCCCCCTCATGCTAGCCAAATTCTCAGCACTAAGTAGAGATACTATTTGTGCTTCCAAATACCCATAAACCAGTTTTGTCATGAGAGTCCACCATATCTACCTATGGATTGAGTAAGATCCTTCAAGTAAGTTGTTGTCGGTGTACTAGAGTAGGGGTACCCTAGTATCCCGAACTTGTGCACGGCAGTCGCAGCATCCCGCGGCAAGGCTTGCCGAGTGATCGCCAAGACCCTCCGCGGCTACTTTGAAGACCATCCAAGGACAAAGTACTCAAACCAAGGCCCCGGCAAGAGGAGCTGGCCGGGAAGGAAACAAAACCCCGGCAAGAGGAGCTTGCCGGGAAGGCCAACCAAGGCATACCAAGAAAACTTGCCGCGACGCGCCACGCGTGGCAAGGCCCGGTGAGCGACAAGCTCCCGAACACGACAAGACGACGACCGCGGCAAGGAGCTTGCCGCGGGAAACCCCCACTTCGTGCCCGCGCTCCAGCACACCCGCCAACGTGTCGCTCTTAGGACCCTCCCAAGCACACGTGGCAGGAGGCCGTGCAGCTAGGGGTGCACGGTGGCAAGCAGGCGCTGACAAGATAACCATCGTGGCAAACGGTGGCGTCCCTAGCGGTCCCTTTCGGTACTGTTTAGGCGACACAGACGGGCAATTAATGCCCTTGTCCCCTGCCGTCAGGGTTAGGTATGATACACTGTAACAGGTAGCTGTCCTACCACAGCACCTTTTCCATTTTTGCCCTTTACCTCCGTTGCCACCTGTCGGTAACCCCTTGAGCATATAAAAGGAGGCCCGTGTGCAACGTAGGAAGGGGGGGAGCCAGTTCGAACACTCACGTTCGGTCTTGCTAGCCGCCGGTGTGTACTGTAGCACTCCGCGCTCCCGAGCTAGAAATCAATACAAATCCACAAAGCAGGAGTAGGGTTTTACGCATCCGTGCGGCCCAAACCTGGGTAAATCGCCCACGTGCTTCGCCTCGATCTGCTCTTTGCACGACCTCCGCCCCCGCCGAACCGAAAGGGACCCGGTCCGCCGGTCCCATAGGTGCCCGTGGATCAGCAACCCCCGGCATCTTTGGCGCGCCAGGTAGGGGGAGTTAAGTTGCCAAAGTTTGAGCAATCAAATTTTTTAAATTTAAGTTATCTCCCTGAACGACCGCACTTTGTATGGAAAACCTATGCGCGGAGGAACCAACTCATAGCTAGTTGCGCCCTTACTTTGCTTCGAGTCAGTTCAACAACTTAAGTGAGCTGCCAGCGCCCTTACTTTGTTTCGAGTCCGCTCAACAACTTAAGTGAGCCGCTAGCGCCCTTACTTTGTTTCGAGTCCGCTCAGCAATTTAAGTGAGCTGCAACTAGTGCGACAAGGTTTCTTGCCAGTAGCGGCACCGCCAGCAGGCTGCTGACGTTCCGCACTCAGCGCTCGCGGCTCGGGTGCCTGCACCGGCAAGTTCCCTAAAAGCGTAGGGCAAAAACATACAAAGGAAGGAATCAAGTAAAGGGAGTAACGTGGGGAAGGCGACCTTGTTCTTCGGCGCGTTCAGTCCGCCAAGAATTCCAACAAGTTGACGCCGAAGTGGGAAGGCCCTTACCGGGTGAAACGAGTCACTAGGCCTGGCGCTGTCCGCCTTGAGACCGAAGATGGCATTCCGGTGAGCAACTCCTGGAACATCGAGCATCTTCGTAAGTTTTACCCGTAAGGCGCGGTTGTCGGACCCTGTCCGGCAACCACCCTTTTGTACAAGTCTTGCCGCTGTTGCATGTAATCCTTTGTACAAAGCCGGGCGCAGATCCCGTGCATAAGTAAAGCTCATGTGCTCCGCACATTTTGTCAATTTTATGCTTTCTATTTTCTGGCATATATGATCTGACACTTTGTGCAGCACCTACTCCACGGTAAGCAATAACGAGCCGTAAAGCTCCATATCTGTATTGTCTCTTCTTCCTTTTGAAAGCAAGGTTCCCCTCGCCCACAAGTTTGCCGGGGGAAGGAGAAGACGATGGATGGTATGGGCCAGGCGTCGTTCAAGAAAGTTTCGCCTTGCCGGGAAGCAAACAACAGAAAAGCTAAGTTGCCAAAGTTTGAGCAATCAGATTTTTTAAATTTTAAGTTATCTCCCTTGAACGACCGCACTTTGTATGGAAAACCTGTGCGCGGAGGAACCAACTCATAGCTAGTTGCGCCCTTACTTTGCTTCGAGTCGGTTCAACAACTTAAGTGAGCTGCCAGCGCCCTTACTTTGTTTCGAGTCCGCTCAACAACTTAAGTGAGCCGCTAAGCGCCCTTACTTTGTTTCGAGTCCGCTCAGCAATTTAAGTGAGCTGCAACTAGTTGCGACAAGGTTTCTTGCCGGTAGCGGCACCGCCAGCAGGCTGCTGACGTTCCGCACTCAGCGCTCGCGGCTCAGGTGCCTGCACCGGCAAGTTCCCTAAAAGCGTAGGGTAAAAGCATACAAAGCAAGAGTCAAGTAAAGGGAATAACATTGCAATGGCTACCCAAAATAAAGTTATATTACAAAATAGCTTGTCGCAGCTCTAACAGATCGTTTTCATAACTTGATCGACAGCGAAGAAAAAAGAAGAAATGAGCGGCCTAATCTACGCGATCGCCTTCGACCCGCTTGATCCCGCTCACCTTGTCCACAATGGGTGCGACAAGGGCCTTGAGCTCCTCCAGATCAGCTTCTGGCGGCAAGGACCTGAGGATGTTGGTGAGGCGGAGGCCCGGATTGCGGAAGGCCACCTTCATCAACACTTTCTCGAGGGCTCCTGCGCAGATCTCGCGCGACTCGTCAGCTAGTTGCTTGGGGATCCTCTCTCGGAGTCGCTGAAGGGCCGTCGCCACGCCCTTGAAGAATAGGACGAGCTTGGCGCTGGGCTGGAGGTTGTCGTCGGAGGGATACCCAAGATCTTCCATCCCCAGCTGCGCCAGCTCCTTGTCGATATCTGTGGCGGCGTTCACCAGACTCTCCGTCCAGTGCGTCACAGTCTCCCTGAAGGTGTTCTGGGCGGTGGCAGCGCTCTCCAGCAGCGCCTTGTCGGCCTTGATTTCCTCCTTCAAGGCCGCCTCCCGCTTCTTGGCGCTGTCCAGAGTCTTGGTCAAAGTGGTTAGCTTCAACTCAAGATCCCACGTTGGAGGCCTTGGCGGACGCTGAGCTCTTGCCCTTCTCGGAGCAGACGGCCTCTAGCCACGCCACCTTCGTCTTCAACTCCTCCTTGGCGGTCTCGGCGGCGGCGGCAGCGTCCTCCGCTCGCTTGAGGGCTCCGCCAAGCTTCTCCTCGGCGTAGGCAAGCTCCTCCTCGTGGGCGTCGAGATTGACCTTCCGCTGCGCCAGCTCGCCCTCTTCCGCAGCTAGCACAGCGGGGCAAGTCGCTGGCGCTCTTCGGCTTCAGCCTTCTCGAGGAGAAAGACCTTCCGCGCTTCAGCGAGCTAGCTCCCGCTCCTCCGCCAGGGATCGGAGGGCTTCCCGGTGGAAATCCCCGAGCTCTTCTGCGCGCTTTTCAATGTCTGCTCCCGCCTTTGTGACAAGCGCCTCACGGGACTCCAGCTTGGCTTGTCGCGCGCGGTACAGCGACATCCACCTGCGCAGCAATCGCTCTTCTTCGGGCTCGTTGCTGCTGCTTGGCGCGTCGACCAGCTTCAGCCCCGCGGAGGCGAGCACTTCTCCGTCGAAGACCTCCCCCTCGACCGGCATTCTGGAGCTTGATGCCCAGGGAAGATTAATGAAGACGTCGTCGCCGGCCTTCAGGTAGACGCCTGGCTGGGGCTCTCCGGAGCCTGGCACTGCGGCAGCGGCGGACGGATCGGCGGTCGGTGTAGCGCCTGGCGCTCCTGCGGCCTCAGGGCCGTCAGTGCGATCGCCGGACCCCTCGCCAGTTGCCGCGGCGTCTGCCTTGGCGGCCTCTGCGCCGGCGGCGTCGCCACCACCGGTTGCCTCGTCAGCGACCTCGGTTTCCATCTGCTCCGCAGCGGGTGGATCTGACGACCGGAAAAAGGGGGAAGAGTCAAGCAAATCCAGCAAAAACTCAAAGATCAAGAGAAGAACCCAAGGGAAGTTTTGAAGCAAGAGGAGTACCTGCACTAGGTTCTGCAGTGGTGGTCTCCGCCGTCGGGGGGCCACTGGCGTAGTCCCTCGCCGGAGAACCCTCCCTTGCCGGAGACTTCTCCCTTGCCGGAGATCCCTCCCTTGCCGGAGAATTCTCCCTTGTCGGGGGATTTTCCCATGGCTCCTGGTGGGGCTGCTCGGCTCCTACACAAGTCAACAAGCAGATATCAGCAAAGACAAGTACCCATGCGCGCCTCGCCGCGGAAAATAATTCACACACTTACGCTGGGGGCTGCCATGGAGGAAAGTCGCCGGCTCCGGCAAGGTTGTCTCGGGCGCGCCACCTGTTGTCGCAGTGGGCTCGTCCTCGATGATGATCACCGGGGCCTTAGCTCTCTTTGCCGCTCTCTGGGCCAGAGTCCTAAAGAGGAACAGATTCAGGGAAAAGCAAGTGAGAAACAAGACCAACAGCAAGAGTTGAAAGAAATGCAAGTACAACAAGAGAAGCTTTACTCTTCTTCTTCTTCCTCGTCGGAGCTTAACGCGGAGAAGTCGAAGCCTGGCGCGCGCCCGGCGCGAGGAGGCGGAGGAGAAGCTTCCCTTGGCCGCTTGGCGGGAGCAGTGGCGGTGGTCTGAGACGACCCCGCTCCGGCTGTCGGCGCGGCGTGAGTAGCGGCAGGACTGAAGCGGTGGTCCGGCTAGACTCCGCTCCAGTTGCCGTCGTAGCATGAGGCGCTCCCGCGGCAACGGTGTTTGCCGTGGTCGAGCGTGTCACGCGGCGTGGCGACTGTTGGCCCGCTTGCCGCTCCGCCACATCACCAACCTTGCGGAGGCGCCTTCTTGGTGGGGATGGAGGCTCTGCTTCTGGTGGGCTGTCTGAAGACGAGGTGGAAGAAGAGTCGATTTGCAACGAGCCGCTCGTGTCCTTGGCGGGCTCGCTCGGCTCGGTCTTGCCCGGCAAGCCTTCTTGCCGGCAGGCTCCCCTCGCTCGGGCACGGCTTGCCGCTTCTGCGTGCATCGGCCTCCTCCACAGTAAAACTGAACTCGCCCGCGGCTGCGGCTGCCGCTGCCTCCTCCATCCTGGTGGCAATAAGCGCCAACTCTGCATCCGTGGTGTGTGAGTGAGGCCGTCCTTCTCGTCGGGACGGACTGGCACTTCCACCAAGTCGTCGAAGAACTCTGCACGACCTCGTTCGGCAGGTTCCTGCCAAGTTGGCACGATTCCATGCGAGTCACACTCCGGCATCATCGCACGGATGCGATCGAGCGAGGAATTGTTGCACAACGGCACGACGCCCCCGGCAACCTGAACACCTCGGGATGTTGGGGGTCATATTTGAACAACTCCTGCAGCATTGCGTTGAGCTCCAGGACTGTGAAGTTATAGTTGAGGCCCGGCCGCAGCCTCATAATGTCTGCCGCGTCTTGAACTCCCAAGTGGGCCTCCCCCGTTCCTGCAGGGGGGCGATGCGGCGGCGAAGGAAGTCTGCGCCAACAGCGCCAACAGTAAGCCCGGCAAGCCTGAGGCGCAGGATCCTGGTGACGGCAATTCTCAGCCTGTCGTCTTCCGGGGCCATGTCGCTCCAATCGCTGCCGTGCTACTGGGGTTTTGCGCCGGGTGGTGAATGGCTGCGGATCCTCTTCGTCAATCCAGCACCAATCCGCTCTCCACTTCTCCCACTTGCCGCGGAACTCTCCCTCCAGATAGGTCTCCTTCTTGCCGGCCCTTGAGATCCAGCATCCCAATCGCCGGATAGAGGCTCTTCCTCTCTCTACTCGGGGTATGAAGAAGTGGCGGAAGAGGCTTACGTTGGGGAAGGACTTCCGACAAAGTTTTCGCAGAGGTGTGGCGGAAAACTGCCATGGTCAGGACGGCATTGGGGGTGAAGTCAAGGAGATGGAATCCATACGTATTCATGATGTCGCAGAAGAAATCTGAGAAGGGCGGGCAGAGCCCGCAGTAGAAGAACAGCGAAAAAAGGGGTATCCGTTCGGAGCCTTCTTCCAAGCGATGGCGGGGAGTACCTTTGTGCGCGGATGCGCGCGCGTCTCCGCCGACCAGAAGAGGTAGTACTTCTCCTCAGCTCCTTCGCGGCAAGCTTGGGGGGGAAAACTGCCCGCTCCTTCCGCAGCGCCGCGAGCCGCTGCGCCTCGGTCGACTTCACGGCCTTCCCCTTGTCGGCTTTCGGAGCCATGGCGGAAGCAGTGGAGGAGGCCGACGGCGTTGGTGATGCTGGGGGCAATGGGGGGCGGGACGCTGCTCTCTCTCTCTCTGCTCTGGGAAGGCGAGGGAACGACGGAGGTTTCTGAGATTGGAAACAGCAATGGACGAATGTGCGAACTGCCCCCATTTCCTCTGCTTATAAAGGGGGAGGGGGCGGACGTTCCGCATTTCCGAATAAAATAACCACCCACGATCTCGCCCACGACGCCGCATTCAACGCGTGCCGTTCGGGGAGGGCGCGGTGGATACGGAGTGAGATACGGCGTAACCTAGGCCGCGCGTGCCCGTGCCCTGTTTTGGGCCTGGCCCAACAGCGCTCGGCACCGTGTCTGGCCCAGGCCCGGGGGCTCCTGTCGGTGTACTAGAGTAGGGGTACCCTAGTATCCCGAACTTGTGCACGGGCAGTCGCAGCATCCCGCGGCAAGGCTTGCCGGGTGACCGCCAAGACCCTCCTGCCGGCTACTGAAGACCATTCAAGAACAAAGTACTCAAACCAAGGCCCCGGCAAGAGGAGCTGGCCGGGAAGGAAACAAAACCCCGGCAAGAGGAGCTTGCCGGGAAGGCCAACCAAGGCATACCAAGAAAACTTGCCGCGACGCGCCACGCGTCCCGGCAAGGCCCGGTGAGCGACAAGCTCCCGAACACGACAAGACGACGACCGCGGCAAGGAGCTTGCCGCGGGAAACCCCCACTTCGTGCCCGCGCTCCAGCACACCCGCCAACGTGTCGCTCTAGGACCCTCATCCCACAGCAGCTCAGCGCCGCTGGTATGACAGGTCGATGCCGTGGGTCAAGGCCAGGGGGTGAGGGCTGGAGAGCCAGTAGGAGCCCATGAGTCGCGATGCTCAGGTACCCCCCCTTTTAACGTGCAAGCGCTTTGCATGAAAGCGGAGAAGTCCGCGATAAGCAGCAGGTGACAATTAAGCGCGAAAGAGCAAATTCATTTTAAGTAGACGCGGAGAAAAGCAAACGCCGCTGGGCCAGGCCCGAGCAGCTCGGGGATGATGCAGCCCGAGGGGCGCCCCCAACAAGGTAAGTAAAGAGCATAAGCAAAACGGATACATGCCGCAGGGACGGACCCACGCGGCCTGGGAATGATGCGGCCCTGTGGGCGCTCCCAGCTAAAAACGGAACTTGAAAGATGTCACCTGGTGCCGTTGAAGATGAAGTGATGCTGAAGAAGCGGGCGATGCGCGATGAAGACGTCGACCTCACGAGCCCCCAGGCCCAGGAGCCTCGGGAGGCTCCGGGGGCACAGGTGGGTTCCGAGGGCCATCTCCATCTCCGCCAGGACCGCACATAGCCTGACCTCCTGAGCCTCCAGAATGCTCCTCAGCAGGCGCTGATGAGCGGCGACCGTGTTCGGCAGGCCGAAAGGCATGCGAACGTAGCTGTGAGGTGGACCCTCGCAACGCCCCACGCGCGAAGGCCAGAGGCGCTCCTGAGACGCGGCTCGGTTGAGCCCTGGCACGTCGATGCAGACGCGCAGCCCACCATCCTCGCCTGGATGTGGGGCACGGTGGGCAAGCGGCGGCTGCCGCGCATGACTCTCGACTCCTGTAGCTCCTGGGTGTTTCTTGCGATGAACTCCTGAGGGTTTGGTCTTCCTTGCCTTGTACCTTCCTGAGGGAAATGCCTGGAAGCACCCCTCCAAGTGGTGCCCGAGCGCCTCCCTCGCGACCTTGGCAAAGTCGGTGGCTCTCCAAGAAAGAGCCCCGAGCCCTGCCTGAGGAGGGTGCCGGGCGCGCCTTCCTATGCGAGAGAGGGTGGCGCTCCCTGATTGGGCGCAGATCCTGACGCAACACCTCCGGAGGTGCCTCCTTATGGCTTGGGCCAGGCGAAACCTTCTTCTTCTTAAGGGTCGCCTCGGGAAGTCTTCCGTTCCTGTGGTCCGGTCTTCGATTGCTGCGGCTTGGAACGCGCGCTCAAGTGAACACACTGCGTCCCTTTCTTCACAGGGTACGGTGATGACTCCCGACGTACTTCTTCTCTCTATATATATCACACGTCCCAAACGATCAGATGGAGCCAAAAACCTAATTCCACCGCCGCAACTTTCTGTATCCATGCCCATCTTGGGGCCTGTTCCGGAGCTCCGCCGGAGAGGGGCCGTCATCACGGAGGGCTTCTACATCATCATCGCCTCTCCGATGAAGTGTGAGTAGTTTACCTCAGACCTTCGGGTCCATAGCTATTAGCTAGATGGCTTCTTCTCTCTTTATATCTCAATACAAAGTTCTCCCCTCTTGTGGAGATCTATTCGATGTAATCTTCTTTTTGCGGTGTGTTTGTTGAGACCGATGAATTGTGGGTTTATGATCAAGTCTATCTATGAATAATATTTGAATCTTCTCTGAATTCTTTTATGTATGATTGGTTATCTTTGCAAGTCTCTTCGAATTATCCGTTTGGTTTGGCCAACTAGATTGGTAGTTCTTGCCATGGGAGAAGTGCTTCAGCTTTGGGTTCGATCTTGCGGTGTCCTTACCCAGTGACAGAAGGGGCAGCAAGGCACGTATTGTATCGTTGCCATCGAGGATAACAAGAT
>NW_024113159.1:0-86522 GCF_003073215.2 Triticum urartu | reverse complement strand
CAAGGTTAAACTCCAACTCCAAATGCTAGTTCATAAATTGCCCTAATCATGATTTATCCTATCTAGTGAGGTTAACTTGTTCAAACATGCATGAAAGTGCCATAAACAGATTCTTCATATTTTGCTGATAATTTTTCATAAATAAATTATTTCATTTGGAGTTACGGTTTAATTTCTATGAATATTTGAAGTTTAGGTTGTTTTATGAAATTCATAAATCATTTCTGATTTATTTTAAATTCTAGAAAACCTTTACTGCATCAGCACTATGTCAGGGTGACGTTAGCGTTGACCAAAGTCAAATCTGACTGGTGGGCTCCACCTGTCATTGACTCAGGGGGTTAACAGGGGTTATTTAACTTTAATTGTGTCACTAACAGTGCGGGTCCCACATGTCATCGACTCGAGGTTGATTAACTGGGTGATTAGCACCTAATCTAATCCTGCCACATCAGCGTCGCCAGATTAAGCATCGGCGACCACATCTCGTGGCGGAGGCTCGCCGGAGTTGCTCGGGCTCGCGCTACAGGCGGCCGTTTGCGACGCGGTTGGCCTCTACGGCGAGCAGACGCTTGCGCGCATCTGATGGAGCAACCAGGGGGGCTGCGGTGGTCTAGGGAGACGACATCAGCGAGCTAGGTGGCAGCTAGAGTTCGGGTGCGTGCGGGCGCGGTGCTGCGGTGCACTAGGGAGTAGGATGGGCTGCGGGTTAGCTCCCTAGAGATGCTAGGAGCATGTTCGCGTACTCAAGAGCGACAGAAACAGGCTCTGGCGACGACGGCGTGAGTTCCGGGGGTGGTGAGCACTCGGGTCCGGCGGGGCAGCTAGCTAGAGGACGAAGTCGAGTGCATGGAGTGAGGGGAAGTGAAGACGAGCTCACGAGGAGTCGGACGAGACGCTAAGTGGGCTCGGGGCCAGCTTCATGATGACGGAATGGCGACGGTGATCTCCGGGCAGAGGCGGCGAGGACGAGGTTGATGGCGACGCTTCCGGGCGTCCGGGCTTGCTTCCTTCACTGAGGAGACGTAGTAGACAATGGTGGAGCTCCCGGAGATGGAGAGGGGTCGAGGGGTGGCCGATGGTTGCGGTGGCAGCGAGCAGCGGCGACGGGCACTCTCGGTGATGGGGAAGAGAGCAAGACAGGGGAGGCGAGAGAGAGCAGCGAGTGAGGGAGAGGAGAGAGGGGTTTCGGGGCGTCTCCGTGGCGTCGCTAGAAGGGCTGGGGAGGGTGAAGCAGGCAGGGAGGAGGTGACTTCCTCTGCGCGCGCCGTGCCCACCTTCGCCGCTACCTACTTGTAGAGGTTGAGGACGACTGGCAGTTTGGCTGCACAGTACTTGGCCAGCTGGGCTGCCGCTGCATGTGAGCTGGCACAGGTAAGTTATTCCTTTCATTTACTTTCTGTTTTCTATTTGTTTGCCTCTGTTTTGATTTAGTTTTAGGAACTAAATTGTTTTATTAAATTTTGAAATTAATTATGGGCACTAACTGAATTATTCCAGAGGCCCTCAAGTGATTCCAGAATACTTGGAGCATTTAAAATATTTATAGAATTCAAATGCCCCAATTCAAACACATTATGATTTAATTCAAACATCTAGGAATGACCTAGAAATATGTTTATCATTTTTGGCAGAGGTTTTCTCCTTTATCAGAAATCATGAACATTCTCAAAGGGCATTTTGGGTTCATTGAAAATGATTTTATTTGAACCTATTTGAATTCATGCGGTGCTAGGGTTTGAACATCCCCAATTCAAATTCATTTGAATTAAACATGATGACATGAATGCTTTCATGCGATTAGCTACAAGCAATTCTAGGGCTGTGACACTTAACATCATCCAGAGTATATCCAATAGCGGCACGGTGTTTCTTCAGAGTTTTCAATAATTTCTTTTGTTCATGCTCTGAAAGGTTAGCAATAATAACAAGACATATCTTCTTTTCATCGATAAGCATATTTCGAAGCATCAGGTAGTTGTTTAAGATAAAAAACATGATCACTCTTGTGTGGTAGAGGATCTCCAAGAGTCTCAACAATCAAATTGTGTTTCAAAATAGGCATTTGTTTAGAGAATATTTGATCTATTTCATTTCTTTCATCCATGAACATTTCATTTTCATTGTCTCGCAAATATTCTTCTAAAGGATCAGTAGGAGACACGACAATAGAAGAAAGACCAATAATTTCATATTTACTAGGCAATTCTTATCACGAGGTTGTCTATGAAATTTGGAAAAATTAAACTAATGAGACACATTGATGACGACATCAATACCATTGTTACACCCACAAACCCTACTTCTATTCATACTGGACCAATTACTAGAGCTCGTGCACGCAATTAAATTACCAGGTACTTTTGTTTCTTGGTAATGATTCTAATGTTCACGAGAATATGGTGCTGCCTAAATTGGATACATTTGTCTTGCTTACAAATGAAGGGCCTAGCTTGGACAACAAGGATGAACATTGGAGCAAGATCAAGCATGGAGATGATAGCACGTGCAAAGGGAACAAGAATGGAGTTACAAGTGATGATTTCTGGACTTTGAAGCCACCGTATTGAGTGCATGAAGGCTTGGATGAAATATACAAGATTCCACGTCATAAATTTCGTCCAAAGGATATTATGGGTGCTGCGTCACCTTATTATTGGGCAAAGCCCATGCAATTTCGAAATACTAATGTATAGGCTGTTTTTAGTGTCCGTATGTGTGGGGAATATAGAGTTATGGTTGGTTTCGGACCCCTCTTCCAAGGGGCCACGAAATTCCCCCTCTTCCTCCATATATATAGCCCATATGTCGTCATTCAGACTTCGGGTTTTGTTTAGATTAAAAGTTCGCCATAGCTGCAACTTCACGTACTTTGTTTGTGTTCAATGACCATACCAAGACATCACAGAACCCCAACTTGATCAATAAAGATTTCACCTTATATTCACAATATCCTGATTGGAATCTCAGTTTCTTGCTTATTCTTCGTTTCCTCACAGGGAATAGACCCTCTTGGTCTTTTTAATCATGCTCTGGCGTGGTCGATAACCCCTCGGAAGTTGGTTTACGATTGCTAAGGCGCGACGTCTTCGCAAGTTCATAGTCGGAACGTTAAATTGACTCCACAGAAAATGATAGCTATCTCATTGAAACATCGGGACACCTTCGCCTTTATGAAGTGGTATCAGATTTCCAGGATGCTCAGTGAGATTTTACAATTTTTCGTAGTTTAGATCGAGTCTGTTCTTCATACCTGCAGTCCACGAAAAAGCCAAAAAACATTAGGGTTAGTTCATCATATCCAAACCAATCTGAGCCATTGCATAATTGTTGCTGTACTTGCTTTGTTGAATTTTCAGTTGCATCATCGTGTCAAGTTGCTGGTCTTAGAGTCTAGTTTCCCTTAGAGTTTCAAGTTCTGTTCACAAGTTGTCAAGCCACTGCCGCACCATCTTCATCGTTGTTGCCATATAGCACCACCACCAACATCTTCCTTACCGCTGCCATATACATCCGCCTGTCCACCACCAATCCGAGTCCACATATACATTCGCCTGTCCACCACTAATCCGAGTCCACATATGCATCCGCCTGTCCACCACCAATCCGAGTCCACATATACACCTTCTTGTCCACCACCTATCCCATTCTTTTCATATTAGGTTTTGTTTTTGAGATCCATCTATTTTCAGATTTGTGTTTCCTTGCCTCAGTAGGTTTCGAAGAAAAAAACGAGTGTGGAGACTCCCGGGCAGTTTGTAGGCCAAAATTTTGGCGAATGAAAATATTTTTCCCAATCCTGTTTTTAGGCCCCAGCGAGCGTTTTGAGAGGTTTGCCATCATAGTGATTTTTTGTTGCACTTTTTGGTCGTGGCTGCCCTGATTTCTGAAAAAAATAGTCAAAAAAATTTCCACCCAATCCAGTTATTTTGACTTGGGAAGAGTTTCGAGACACTCGCCATTATAGTTATTTTTCGCAAAAAAAGAACGCAAAAAAAGAGCGAAAAAATTCAGAGTGTGCTTTTCCTTTGTTTATGTGTCGCGCAGTGATTTCGTTAGTGTTATAGGCTCGCATCTCTAGTACGGTCTAGCCTAGGACAAGCACAATACCGTCGTTGAGCGTTTATTCAACTTTGCTCTTCTGAATTGATTATTGCTGACATTTTTTGCTAGCATATCATAAGCCCTCACAGCTCCACATATATCTACATTGTGTGTTTGACACCACCTGGCAATCGATCTCTCCATGCTTTGCGAGGTTTCACTTCAATGGTTTCCGATCACCACCTATTGCTGGGTAAGAACTGGTAAGAATTTGAGATATGCTTGACGGATTTGTGACACCCCCCCCCCCCCCACCACCACCACTTTTTAGTAGTTTGTAGGATCATATTCTTGTGTGTTTCTATTGCTGCTAACCATGGCAGGACCACAAGCCGACGATATTGACTGGGAGAACATGACGAAGAAGGAGCTTCAGGATAAATTTCAGCAGATGTTGGGTCAACAGGTGGAAGACGTGATGGTTAGCTTTGGAATGGAACTAGAGAGGATTGATGACATTGAGAAGACAATTGACACCAAGTTGGACGCCAAGTTTGATGAAGTGCTAGCATGTCTACCACAACCACTAGGCGCCTCTAGTGCACCGTCGCAACAACTGTTGGAACACACGGTATGCTACGCTAGCGCCAAAAAAAATTTCTACCACACACCCAAGATCATGTTGCTGCAAATAGACTAGGAGATCGGGTTTATCACTAGATGCGTAGTCACCCAGCGGAAGTAGAGTTGGTGATGCGTGTAGCTGTTCTCCCGGGCCATCTCCTCCTCACGTCGCCGATCTCCCATGAAAAGCGAAGACCCGTGAATGGTGATCTCCCACGAACGGCACCTCGCTGTTCCCTCGAATGGTTCATCCAAACACGTGCGGGGAGCAGCGTCGAGCGACGGACTGCTAGGTCCGGTCATGTGGCATGGGCGTGGGGAATGGTGGTGGCTAACCATGGTCAAAAAAGATCAAACCTAAGTGGTGCGCCCAGTCCCCTTTATATAGACCTCCATGGTGGGTTCAACACTTGAGCCCACTAGGAGTCCACATCCATTTTCCACTCGTATCCAATCCAAATGGGCTGCAGCCCATTAATTGTGTGACCCTATAGGTTCACGTATGCATGGACATCAGCTAGTCAATAGTTGGTAGCAGCTCCTAGCAGAACATGCCAACTCCCATGTGCGTGTAAATCTTTTGACGAACCTCGACAATGTGTCATATGCAACATTCCTTCCACCTCACGATATTTGTTGTCGAGCTCAAGGCGAGTACTTGTCACCCTTGTGATAGCTCAACCTCTCTTCTCGAAACCGTGATACAGATTCCCGAACTGAGTTAACACTTAACCCAATTCGCATGGCCATGATTTCCGAATCTCATCACTCGAGAGGGCTGAGAGAATATCTCTCCAAATAGGAGGTGCAAATCCCATCTTGGTCAACCATGTCTCATGATATGTCTCACGACTCACCCGAAAGCTACCTTTGTAACTACCCAGTTATGGAGTAGCGTTTGATAGACCCTAAGTGAGTTGATCCTCATCCTGAGAACATGTGAGGACCTAATGTCTAGGA
Source organism: Triticum urartu (assembly GCF_003073215.2). Lineage (NCBI taxonomy): Eukaryota > Viridiplantae > Streptophyta > Magnoliopsida > Poales > Poaceae > Triticum > Triticum urartu. The sequence goes on along the minus strand of NW_024113159.1, from coordinate 80,894 downwards.
CATGACATAAACATTGTACTTGAGACGAACAGATGACTATATCTCGCTGCGTCTCAAAGTGGGTCTGTACGACACGGTGATCTCCATCCCTGAGTCTATACTATCGGTTTAGCATCCCCCTGCACATGACTTGCGAAACATAGTCATCAACCGAGTCATATACTAGTCAAGGATATGTGACCACAAAACCTTATCAACTAGGGACCATTAGAACAATCATCATACAATACATAGTTCCACAAACAAGTCACATACTTATTGATACATATTATTCATGATGTTCAAGGACAATACAAACGACTCATGAATACATATCAAAATATAATCATCACATGATTTCCTCTAGGGCATATCTCCAATATTCTCCCACTTACACTAGAGTTAATCATTAAAGCATCTTTTGCCCATGGAGCTCATGTGCGCCTCATGCTTCGGCCGTGGGAGAGGCTTCGTTAATGGGTGAGCAATATTTGCATCAGTGTGTACCTTGCATATGTTTACATCACCTCTTTCGACAATGTCGCTAATAACGTTAAAACACCTGAGTATGTGTTGGGTTTTATGATGGTTCTGTGGTTCCTTGACTTGCGCAATGGCACCACTATTATCACAATAGAGGTCCAATGGCTTAGACGCGCCCTCAACCACACCAAGATCAGAAATGAAATTCTTCACCCAAACACCTTCTTTTGCAGCTTTAGAAGCCACAATGTACTCAACCTCTATTGTAGAATCAGCTACCATATCTTGCTTGGAACTCCTCCAGCTCACTGCTCCTCCGTTCCGAATGAACACAAACCCAGATTGCGATCAACTATCATCCCTATTAGTTTGGAAACTTGCATCGGTGTAACTCTTTACAACGAGCTCGTCCTCACCTCCATAAACCAGGAACACATCCTTAGTACTTCTCAAGTAATTAAGGATATTCTTGACCACTGTCCAGTGAGTCTCACCTGGATCAGCCTGGTATGTACCCACCACGCTAAGAGCAAAGCTAACATCAGGACGAGTACATACCATAGCATACATGATGGACCCAACAGCCGAACCATACGGAATCCCATCCATGCGTCTTCGCTCATCAGGAGTCGAAGGACTCTGAGTCTAGCTAAGACTAATTCCATGTGACATGGGCAAGAAAACCTTATTGGCATCTTGCATGTTGAACTTTCAACACCTTGTCTATATATGCACTCTGGCTTAATCCAATAAGCCTTCTCGATCTATATCTATTGATCTTTATTCCCAAAACATAAGCTGCTTCTCCCAAGTCCTTCATAGAAAAACTATATTTCAATGAGTTCTTGACAGATTCCAGCAATTGAACATCATTTCCAATCAATAATATGTCATCCACATATAAGATCAGAAATGCAACTGAGCTCCCACTGACCTTCTTGAATACACAATGATCACAGTCATTCTTGATGAAGCCAAACTCTTTGACCGCTTCATTTAAATGAATGTTCCAATTCTGAGATGCTTGCCTTAATCCATAAATGGATCTCTGAAGCTTGCATACCATGCTAGACTTCTTTGGATCGGCAAAATCCTCGGTTTGTGTCATATACACATCCTCGGTTAAATTTCCATTAAGGAAAGCTATTTTGACATCCATGTGCCATATCTCATAGTCAAAATATGCTGCTATAGCAAGCATGATCCGAATTGATTTAGGCATCGCTACCGGTGAGTAAGTCTCATCGTAGTCAACTCCTTGAACTTGTCGATATCCTTTAGTGACAAGTCGAGCCTTATGGACTGTGACATTTCCGTCCATATCAGTTTGCTTCTTAAAGATCCACTTGCACTCAATTGCTCGAATGCCATCTAGCAGATCAACCAAGTTCGAAACTTGATTGTCATCCATGGACTTTAATTCGGATCTCATGGCCTCAAGCCATAACATAGAATCAGGGCTCTCCATCACTTCCACATACATAGTCGGCTCGTTGTTCTCCAAGAACAACACATTGCAGTCATGCAAATTGCGCAAACTTTCTGACCTCCGTGGAACCGGTGTCTACCCCACTATGGGTTCCCTGACTAACTCCGGTGTGACAGTATCACCTACCGAAACATCCCCGTGTGGTTCTCAAATTTCTTCGAGTCGGACCGTCCTCCCACTAGCCTTCCAATTGAGAAACTCTTTCTCAAGGAAAACTCCATGTCGAGCGATAAACACTTTGCCCTCTTCACGGTTGTAGAAGTAATAACCCAAGGTTTCCCTTGGATATCCCATGAATATGCACTTGTCCAATTTGCGTGTGAGCTTATCCGACCGGTGTCACTTGACATGTGCTTCACATCCCCAAACTTTCAAAAAACACAAACTGTGGCTCTTCGCAGTCCATATCTTATATGGTGTCTTATCTACGGACTTAGATGGTACCCTGTTTAGTGTGAAATCTGCAGTTTCTAGAGTGTTTCCCCAAAATGACATGGTAAATCTAACTCACTCATCATTCATCAGACCATGTCTAACAGAGTCCAATTCCTCCATTCTGACACGCCATTTCTCTGTGGCGTACCCGGCATAGTCAATTGTGGAACTATTCCATGACTTTTAAGATGATCATCAAACTCGTAGCTCATATACTCACCGCCACGATCAGATCGTAGAAGTTTGATTTTCTTGCCGAGTTGATTTCCACTTCGTTCTGAAACTCCTTGAACCTTTCAAAAGTTTCTGACTTGTGCCTCATCAAGTAGACATATCCATATCTACTCAAGTCGTCGGTATAAGTCAAGAAGTATTGGAAACCACCTCTTGCTGTCTTGCTCATTGGTCCACATACATCACTATGTATAAGTTCCAACAGCTCGGATACCCTCTCGCAACTCTTTGCAAAAGGAATCTTAGTCATCTTACCAAGTAGGCAAGAGTCACATGTCTCGAATGATTCAAAATCAGACGAAGTTAGAATTCCATCATCATGGAGCTTCTTCATGTGTTTTTGACTAATGTGTCCTAGTCGACAATGCCAGATATATGTCAGATTTATCTCATTAGGCTTATGCCTCTTGACATTTATGTTATAGACTGATTCACCTTCAAGATCTAGGATAAATAACCCATTCACAATGGGTGCCAAGCCATGAAACATATTATTCAAGTAAATAGAACAACCATTGTCCTTAATACTGAATTCATAACCTTGTCTCATCAAACATGAGGCTGAAATAATGTTTCAACTCAAAGTAGGAACATAATAACAATAATCAAGTTCCATTACAAATCCTGAATGTAAATTAAGTTGCATAGTGTCGACGCCCAATGCAGCAACTCTTGCTTTATTCCCGACACGTATGTCAACTTCTCCTCCTGCGACATTCCTAGTTCTGCTTAGCCCCTGCATCGAGTTGCATATGTGAACAACCAATCTGGTATCATATACCCAAGAGCTACTAGAAACATCAGCAAGACAAATGTCTATAACATATACAAGAAGTGTACCTGAAGAAGAAGTCATACTTCCAGTCTTCTTGCCTTCTCGGCAAGCCACTTGCTGCAGTTTCTTTTTCTAGTTTCCGATTTCCTTGCAATGAAAGCAAATACTCCCTGAAGCCCTCCCTAACTTAGGAGCAGCGGATGCAGTTGGAGTTGCCTCCTTTTCATTGCCCTTTGCCTTAGCCATTTTCTTGGACCAGCTCTTCTTGAACTTAGCCGAGTTCTGCACCATCAGCACTTGACGATGCGTACCTTTGTTGATATCTTGATCTACCACTTTGAGCATCCCATGCAATTTTAGTGAGCTTCTTTTCCATCCCATGCATATGGTAGTTCGAGATGAACGACACATAGCTATCCGGTAGAGAACCCAGAATTATATCCATGGACAACTCCTCCCCAAGTGGGAAGCCCAACCGATCCAGGGCTTGCATGTACCCGATCATCTTGATCACATGCGGGCTCAGTGGATCACCCTCTTTCAGCTTACTATCCATCAAGGATCACTAGACGTTGAACCTTTCAGTCCTAGCCTGCATTTGAAACAAACTCTTGAGATTCTGGATGATATCGAAAGCGTCAAAATTTTCGAACTGCTGCTGCAGATTGGGCTCCATAGAAGCCAGCATGTGACAGCTAACCTCGTTCGATTCATCAATGAGTTTCTGGTAGGCATTTCTGGTTGTGGCATTAGCATTATCGGCAGGTTCCTTTGGAAGTGGATTCTCTAGAACTTGTTCCTTTTGCTCATGCCTAAGAACAATTCTCAGCTTTCTATACCAGGTGGTAATGCTTGCTCCATCCAATTTATCTTTTTCCAGGATTGATTTCAATGCAAAAGGGGTAACTTGAGCAGGTGGTGCCATTGATGTACAACAGAAATATGCAAAACACTAAGACATGTAATCATGAAGAGTAATTCATATTAAATTTTTTAATAAGATCATTACTCCCACTAAAATCAACATCCCTAGGTTGATACTTAGTGATTCAAAATCCAAGATCAACATGTCAACTAGTGAGCTGTTGCATCACCGCTAGAAGACAAGATCAATCGGTAAGCAACTGTTTTGATAGCCACGACTAGTGGACCAATGCTTCGCGTGTAAGTGTTCAACACAAACCCATCACTTCAAGGAGATTTAGCGGCACCCTAATTTTATAGGCCCACCACTAAATATACTTGACGTGTGAAGGTGCAGCAATTGGGGAGGCATCTATACTTGACATTCTTTGGGGGAGCACCCTATTAAAACATCTACCATGCAAAAGAAGGGGCATAAAAGGGATAAACTTTCACAGGCAGTTTATGTATGTGTGATATTGTATAGCCCCTTTTCACAATGCATGGTGATCTCCATCTCCACGTGCGCAGTCTACACATGGTCATCTCGATGCATGGTTTTCCTCATGGTTATCCATCTCCACGCCATGGTGTCAACCGCCAAGTGTTACATAAGATACTAATACTATGCTATTAAAACTAATAGCTACTGAAAGTAAATTACATTACATGGCTTCTCATGTTGACACAGGTCATTAATACAATAATGGGACAACCATATGGCTCCTGCCGGTTGCGCCACACTCATGACATGCAGGTCATGAAACAATAATACATAAGCAACTTTCATGGGCTATAGTAAATCACAAGCATTCCATGTAAAAACGAGTCAGACGTTCTACCGCCGAAGATAAAACCTCCCGAAACTCTATTTTCCAAGTGGATTTTGGCCTAGCTAGAAGTGCCAAAAATCATTCCGATGTTTTATAGCTAATCCATCTTTTCTTTAGCTTCAGTTTGACAGGTCGTGGAGAAAAATCGGAGTTCGTATGCAAAAGTTACAGCCGTTTTACCGAGATCGCTCCAACAGATTTCAGTACTTCGGAAATCATATTTCCACGGTGTTAATCTATGTTCCGATTCGATCAATCTCATTGATCTCCACGTGCTGCATCCAGATTTACGTTCCAGTGTCGACCCCGATGGTGGAAAACCGACCAGTAGGGGTAACTCATGTCATGAACTCTGCGTCATGATCACGTAAGCAAAATCACGAAACCAACCTTCAACACTGATGTGCGCGGCTGATCTCATCGACCAGCACTTGAACCGATCTGCATATCCCATATGCATATCATCGAATCTATCACCACACAGTGAAGGTTATGATGCCACTGTTGGAACACGCAGTATGCTACGCTAGCACCAAAATAAAATTTTCTACCGCGCACCCAAGATCATGCTGCTGGAAATAGATTAAGAGCTCGGGTTTACCACTAGACGCGCAGTCACCGCATCGGAAGTAGAGTCGGTGATGCGTGTAGCTGATTTCCTAGGCCGTATCCTCCTCATGTCGCCGATCTCCCACGAATAGCACCTCGCAGTTCCCTTGAACGGTTCGTCCAAGCACCACAGATGCGATGCCTCCAAGGTATCCACACGTGCGACGAGCAGCGTCGAGCGGTGGACTGCTAGGTCCGGTCGCACGGCATGGGCGTGGGCGTGGGGAACGGCGGTGGCTAACCAGGGTTAGAAAAGCTCAACCCTAAGTGGTGCACCCACTCCCCTTTGTATAGACCTCCGAGGTGGGCTCAACAGTTGAGCCCACTAGGAGTCCACATCCATTTTCCACTTGGATCCAATCCTAATGGGCTGCAGCCCCTTAAGTGGGCGACCCTATAGGTTCATGTATGCATGGACACGACCAAGTCAATAGTTGGTAGCGGCTCCTAGCAGAACATGACAACTCCCATGTGTGCGTAAAGTCGTTGGACAAACCTCGACAATATGTCATATGCAACATTCCTTTTGCCTCACGATATTTGTTGTCGAGCTCAAGGTGAGTACTTGTCACCCTTGCGATAGCTCGACCTCTCTTCTCGAAACCGTGATACAGATTCCCGAACTGGTTAACACTTAACCCAAGTCGCATGGTCAAGCTTTCCGAATCTGATCACTCGAGAGGGCCCAGAGAATATCTCTCCAAATAGGAGGGGCAAATCCCATCTTGGTCAACCATGTCTTGTGGCATGTCTCACGACTCACCATAAAGCTACCTTTATAGCTACCCAGTTACGGAGCAGCATTTGATAGACCCTAAGTGAGTCGATCCTCATCCCGAGAACATGTGAGGACCTCAGGTCTAGGACATGGCATGGACATTTTACTTGAGACTAACAGATGACTATATATCGTTGCGTCTCAAAGTTGGTATGTCTGACTCGGTGATCTCCATCCCCAAGTCCATACTATCAGTGTAGCATCTCCATGTACATGACTTGTGAAACATAGTCATCAACCAAGTCGTATACTAGTCAAGGATATGTGTCTGCATTACCTTATCAACTAGGGACCATTAGAACAATCATCATACAATACATAGTTCCACAAACAAGTCACATACTTATTGATACATATTATTGATGATGTTCAAGGACAATACAAAGGACTCGTGAATACATATGGAAATATCATCATCACATGATTGCCTCTAGGGCATATCTCCAACAACAACATCAACAATCACCTCCACGTCGCGATCTAGCAGGACGAGCGCAGTGTGTTCCTCTTGAGCCAGGACAAACTTTGGGTGCCAATACTACTACTGTTGATGCTTTTGTAGCTCCTGATGCTACTGCAGAGGCGGAGGACCATTACGAGGATTAGGTTGATCAAAATCAGAACTATGTGCAACCACCAGCACCACCACCACTAGGTCGTCATCATGCATATCATCGCAATGGTAGGCTGCACCACCACCTGAGGTAAGAGATCATGACCTTCTTCCTAAACTAAAATTGAATATTCCACCATATGAGGGTAGATATGTTCCTGATATATATCTTACTTGGGAGTAAGAAATTGAACAATGTTTTACATGTTTACAATATCCCGAGGAGAGGCGTGTTCCTGCTACTATTTGTCCTTTCACTAGTTTTGCATATGTTTGGTTGCCTGAATATTATAGATTATATCCTATTCCAGCTACTGGGGCTGCTTTGAAAACTGCTATGCGTACTCGTTTGGTTCCACCATATTATCAACGTGAAATGCTTAAAAAATTGCAGCGTTTAAGACAAGGAAAAAATTCAATAGAAGAATATTATCAGGAATTACAAACTGGCATGATTAGATGTGGTATTGTTGAGGATAATGAAGCTATGCTTGCACGTTTTATGGGTGGATTAAATAAAGAGATTCTGATATTCTAGAGTATAAGGAGTATAAGAATATCACTCGTTTATTCCATCTTGCTTGCAAAGCTGAACATGAAGTGCATGATCGATAGGAATTGGCACGAACTAATTTTTCTGTAGGTCGATTTTCATCATGGACACCACGTACATCCTCTACACCCACACGTCCTACTATAGCACCACTGACTTCAGCCACCATTTCCAACCGAGATATAAGAAATCAGGCACCACTAGCACAATCTGCCAGGAGTACACCTTCTGGGCCTGGCCAGAGCTCTTCTTCATCCATGGCATCAATAGGGCACACACATGATATTATTTGTCGTTGTTGTAAGAGAAGAGGTCATTATGCGAGAGAATGCCAATCTCCGCATGTTATGATTGCTACTGAGGATGATGGATATGAGTCCACTAGTGACTATGATGATGACACTTTGGCTCTCATTTCAAGTGAAGAACATGGTGGAGATGATTGTGATCATTAAACACATTACATGGCTACTAAAGATGCTGACATGTATGAAAGTTTAGTTGTGGAACGTGTTTTGAGTGTTGTGAAGGAATGTTCCATACAAAGAGAGTTGTGAAGGAATGTTCTGTTCGCGTCATCATACATGCAGGGAGCCGCAACAACTTAGCCAGCATGGAGATGGTGGAGAAGCTATCTCTAACCACAAGACCACATCCATATCCTTACTACATCTAATGGTTCAACAACAGCGTCAAGGTTAAGGTAACACTTACTATTCGTGTGCATTTTAGTATCTCTACATAGGCTGATTATGTTGATTGTGATGTGGTACCCATGAAAGCATGTTCGTTATTACTTGGTAGAACATGGCAATTTGACAAAAGTTCTGTAACAATGGTAGAAACAATCAGTATACTCTTGTTCATAAGGATAAACATATTACTTTGCTTCCTATGTCTCGTGATTCCAATTGAAAGATGATACTAATAGAGTTAATAAAGCAAAACAGGAGAAAAATAAGAGTGAAAATCAGATTGTGTCAAAATAATTTGAGCAACAAATGAAGTCTACTAATAAACCATCTAGTGTTGCTTCTGAAATTAAATTGAAAAATGCATTTTTACTTGCCACCAAATCTGATATTGATGAGCTAGATTTCAGCAAATTTGTTTGTTTTGCTTTTGTGTGAAAGGAGGAATTATTTCCTGTGACGCAAGGTTCCTGTGACGCAAGCCATGACGACCAGTGCTAGGCGGGCGCCAGTGTGCGTTGTGTCCTCATTTCCTCTTTGGTGCTAAAGAGGCAAGCGCAGGTGAGGAGTTCCCAGGCATCAGCCAAAGGTTTCTACATCGGTGCAACAAGACCAAGACCAGCAGGATAGCAGGACGGAGGTCACCATGGAACCCAAGACGGCATCACCGCCAGAGCCTTTGGCAGGCGAAGACTACTTTTGTCAGGATAACTTGTACTAGTTGTCTCCCTCTGAATTTGGCTGTTTTGGGATCCCATCGCGCTCGGTATTTGGGAAGAGGACCAGGGCCTCTATATAGAGGACTAGCCACCACCATAGAGAGGGGATCTACAACCACACAAGTTCACCAAGCACAAGAACACCTCTCCTCAGGAGGCTATTCTTCCCTTGTAACTGTTCATCCTAAGCCCAAGAGGCAATCCACCACACCACACCGGAGTAGGGTATTACACCACAATGGTGGCCTGAACTAGTATAAATCTTGCGTCTCTTGTTTTTGGGTTTGTCGAGCTAGGCCGTGAGATCGTGTCGAGTGCGAGCTAGAAAGCGGGAGAGATCTTCATGCGCACCCCAGTATTCGAACCTCAAGGGTTTTACGGGAACCCGAAATCCGATATTTGGCGTGCCAGGTTGGGTTGCATCGGAGTCTCTCTTCCGCCAGTTGATCCGCCGACACTCCGCGGTTCCGATCTCGGGCGACCCGAGAACCAACGCCGACCGCTGGGCAGCTTGGCCAGCCCGGGCGGCGCCGTTCGCCCAAGAATACCTCAACCCTGAACCCCAGGTGGCATGCACACCGCCAAACGCTGCAGGTCGTGGGCGGCACGGTCAAGCGCCATCCACCCTTACTCCACGACAAGCGCGGGCAGCCACAAGGGCCTGAAGCTACGCCGCGGCCATGGCGCCGCGCACCCGATGGGAACAAGCAAACATGAGGGACGCGCTGACGATGTCTCGCGAGCTACTACGATGCCGGTTGATGGAGAGCGGTCGTGATGCACTACTTGAGCGCGTCACCGAGCTACTGGACGCCGCGGCCTCGGGAGCACCACCCTTCTGCTCCTTGCGCACGCCCCAGGCTGCAATCACATGGCGGACCTTTCCACGCCCGCACGCCCCCCGGGAGAACCAGAAGATTTCGTCAAACATCGGCGCGACCAGGAGCACCGGACGCCCAATCGCACTCCCGCCACCTCCGATGAGCGCGGGCACGAGCGTCGCCACCCGCGGCCCCAGCAGGGTGCCGGCATACCATGCTCCAGATGACGCGCTGGGCTGAGCAACGTGGAGCGTGGGGCACTTCAGCGAGGTCTTTAGTGCGATGGCATTGGAGGCCTACATGCCCCGCATGATGGACCAGGAGTATGCGCAGGAAGACGACCCTGGCTCGTTCCTCGAGCCAGGCTGGGAGGAGGAGGCCCTAGAAGCCGAGGCCTTCCAGGAGCCTCCCGGGAGCTTCACTAACCATGCCGATGACAACGACTACATGGTACCACTAATCTCTCAGGAGAAAGCTTACGCTAACCATGTGTCGACGGCCTCCCTTCCGCCACGGGAAGAGCACTAGGGGCTATCAGGGAGGAGTCAAGAGCAAGTCCCCTCCACGCATCGCGTGGAGCAAGGCGTCCCCCGGAGGTAAGCCCTCTGCCGGGGACGTGCCGGCGAGCCTTCCCCTGGCAGAGGACCCGTGGTCGCAGAGGGCGCCGCTGGCGTCCCCTTTGCCCCTTGGTGTTGTCCGGGTTTCGGGACGCCCCAAATGGTGGTCGAGGGTGGCTCAAGGCGGGGCCCTCGTCTGGCGATATGAAGTAAGGCTCGTGCCTGTGAGGATCTCCGCTCGTGACACTCTCACGTAATAATGAGTGGGTCTGTACATGCCCCAGAGTCTTAGGAGTGCCGCCCTTGGGGCTCGGGGGCTCCCTCCCACGTCCTAGTGGCAGCACTTACCTCCGCGCTGGTGAGAAGACAACAAGACTATATTAGGTGCCGGACGCGGCCATTTTCTTTCAATCTCCTTTCTGTAGCCCTATTTTCTGGCTTTGGATTTATGTTGAAGTTGAATTTTCATTGGTATGCATGGGGGCTGACTTTTCTCATTCGTTCGATTTCTTGCAATCTGGTTCCTTGCCTTGATTCGGAGTTCGCACCTGCTGCCTCCGCCCTCGCGAGCCCCTCGCGAGTGGGGGCTGGGCACGGCACACGCATGCTGCATGCATGCCCTTCCGTTGCTGGCGCTCGCTTCTCACGAGGCCCTCTCGGGCGGATCGGCAGGCCCCTCACAAGCTCACGACCCCATAAGCCAGTCGGGAACTAGACCTTATTAAGGTAAAACTGCAGCAGTAAGGTAAAACTGCAGCAGGACTCGCGGGGTCGTAAAAACACATTTCTCGCTTGGCCAAAGAAATAGAAGCAATAATCTGTTTACATGAGGGGATCCCCCTCCCAAAATGATCTTACAACTTTCAGGGCCATGCCCGAGCTTTCACATGCAGGGTTAACCACAAGGAAGAATGGGCTCAATCAGACATATCGCTCGCTGCGTCCTCTGGGTCGCTGCCAGACGCGTCGCCGCCACCATCGCTGGCATCACCATCATCATCGCCGCCGTCACCGCCACCATTGTCGGCGCCGCCCTCACTATCATTCACCACGTCGCCTTCATCCGCAGCGACCACCACCACGTCGTCCTCGGAGGTGAAGGCCCTGACTAGAGCATCCACATTGGCCTCTACCCAGCGCACCAAGTCGCCCCGGAAGGCCTCGGGCATAGGGGCAATGGCGGCATCGAAGTCAATGTTGGGGTAGGTGTTTTGGAGGTGGCTGAAGACAAGGGAGAACGCCCGCTTGAGCAGGCCACGGCTCCTCTACCCAACAAGCACGCGAGCCCTCTCGGATCGATTCTCCAGGCGTGTCACCATGTCGGTGAAGAAAAGGAGGTGACTGGCGTAGTCGTTCGAGTGGGGATGAGGTGCATCTTCATTGCAAATGGCGCCCAGCGCTGCATTGGCTCTGATCCCGAGGCTTTGGAGCATGGGGGCGTGCTCGCTCTTCAGCATCCACCATCGGAGCGCTTCCTCCCTGCTCTGCTGTGCGGAGGACTCGGCGTTGGCGACCCGCTGCTGAAGTGAAAGCAGCTCGGCACGGGCGGAAGCCAGCTCATCTTGCACTGAGGTCAGGGCGGCTGCGGTAGCTTTCTCGTGATGTTCCGCCTCAGCCAACCCTGACCTGAGGACGGTAGTCCTGCCCACAGCTCCGGCTTCCACTAGCTCCAGCTTCAGGTCGTACCTTCCCTCAAGGTCTGCGTGATCCTCGGCCACCTAGTGGTCGACCTCCTCTCGAGCCCTGGCCTCGCGCGCACTAACATCATCCTCCTCTTGGGCGACTTGGCGCTCCCTCGTCTCCAACCGCTCAAGATCAAGGCTACTCTCCATGGCTTCCAGCTCCAGCGCGTCAGGATCTTTTCCTCCTCAGTAGGCATCCCCTTCATCAACGCTAGGGCGGCCTTGCGCGCCTCCACTTGCTGCTTGTGAGGACCACGATTCCAAGTCACATTGATCTAGCCGGTAACACCTCATATAACTTTGCGGCCTCACGCACGGTATTCCCACGGGTGTCGCCTTACCATGGCCTGGGACCGTTTGCGCCTTTTAGCTCACGTATATGATAGCGTCGCTAGCATCCATATGACAGAGAACCCGGGCCGACATGGCTAGTCGTGAACCCAAAGCAGGACTAACCTATGGGGACATGCATACATGAATCACATCGAGCATGTCGGTCAGCAGCGTGTGAATCCGGGCTGTAGCACTGGGCTAACAAGACTGCGGGAACCTGGGCTGTAGCAGGCTAGGCAGGACTCCGGATGTCACCACGTGACATTTCCCCGAAGGGACAGATATAGGAACAAAGTGAAACACAAGCCGGCCAGTCAAGTGTCCTGAGCAGTAGTGCTGGGCTAACAGGACTCCGATGAACCGGGCTGTAGCGGACTACTATGGCTCATGGAAGCACTAGACTACATTTCCCCATAAGAGAGGCTGCCAAGGATAAACAACTAGATTGTCGGATCCCACACATACCAAGCATTTCAATCATACACACAATATGCTCGATATGTGCAAATACAACATGGCATCACAACATAATTCTACGACTCAAGTATTTATTCATTAGGCTCCGAGGAGCGAGCTATTACAAACATGGGTCTCATGACCCAACAATCGTAGCATACAAATCAAAGCACATGCGGAAGCTTAACATGTCTGAGTACAGACCTCTACAAATGAAAAAGGCTAAGAAGCCTGACTATCAACCAGATCCTGCCGAGGGCACAAGATCGTAGCTGAGGTATCAAGCTAAACGTCGGAGTCCACGTGGAACTACTAGCAAGACTGAAGTCTCTCTGCAAAACATAAATTAAAAAAACGTGAGTACAAATGTACCCAACAAGACTTACATCAGAACTATCTATATATGCATCGGTATCAATAAAGGGGGTGGTGGAGTTTAACTGCAGCAAGCCAGCTTTGACTCAGTGGCTAACCTGAACTACGACTGCAAACAACTCTTTTGAGGTGGCGCACACGAGTCCACATATTCACCATTCAATACACCATTATGGATCCGCTCCCGTCTCCCTACGACAAGGCCATCCATAGCACTCACACTTATCTTGCGAGTTTTAGAGTATCCACTTTCACTTGTCTATGAACTGTTATAGGCAACCCAGAAGTCCATTACTGTGGACACGGCTATTCGAATAGATGATGTTAACCCTGCAGGGGTGTACTTCTTCACACACGCTGTCACCACTTACCGCCGTTTACACGACACGTACTCAGCAACCTTCAAGCGGAAGCCCAACGAGGGTGTCGGCCACGTCCTACCTAAACACTCAAGTCTCTAGTCCAGGTTTATCGCCTATCCAGGTTCCATCCGCAGGGAGTCCGGCCGAGGTTTCCACATACGGCCCCGAACGATGTGAACAGGGTTCCCGAGACACCAAACGGGCGCCCGGTACACCGTGCCACGGTGTATCTACCGCATCATAGCCCACCCCTAGGGTCAGCGCTACGCACGGCCGCCAACACATAACCTTCAAACACTAGAAACTAGTTGCAACTCCTGGATAGAGTACTAGGGTGATTAAGAAGCCCAGAGGGTACATTGGTTTCGGGCCCAATGCGTGGTAGTAACTGTTTCATGGATCACAAACACAGAACTCAGTTCCTCAGGACGGCTCCAATGAGACAACCCACCATGTACTCCTACATGACCTCTTACCGCTACCTTTACCAAATCGTGTTCACACACTTAGCTCTCAACAGTAGGACATGTTTACACACCTCCGATTCATCCCCGATGAATCAGACCTGACTCAACTCTAAGCAGTAGCAGGCATGACAAACAAACATGAATGAGTAGGCACATCAGGGCTCAAACAACTCCTACTCATGCTAGTCGGTTTCATCTATTTACTGTGGCAATGACAGGTCATGCAGAGGAAAAGGGTTCAACTACCGCAACATCTAACAGTTGAATCGTTGTTGTCCTAATGCAGTAAAAGAGAGCAGGAGCGAGAGTGTGGGATTGTATCGGAATGAACACGGGGGTTTTGCTTGCCTCGCACTTCTGAAGATATCATTGGGTCTTCATCAGTGCCAACGATCACAGCGTCGGTACAACGTCTATCGAGAGGGGACAACCACCGACAATAGAGAAGAACACAATCAATGCATATGCGACAATATGATGCATGATCATGACATGGCAATATGCTGTGATTTGAGCTAATGCATCTAGTTATGATTTAAATGAAGTTGGTTTGAATACAAGATTCAAATTCCAACTCCATATATGATTATTTAAATTCCCTTTATTTGTTTTGTCCAAAATAGAGGACAAACATTGTTCAAACATGCATGAAAATGGTACAGATGGACTCCTTGAATTTTTCTAATAATTTTTCATATATGATTTATCATATTTGGAGTTACGGTTGAATTTCTATGATTTCTGGAAGTTTAGGGGATTTTCTGAAAATAAATAAATCATTTAGATTTATTTAAAATACAGAAAAGCATTACCGCGTCAGTGTTGCATCATGCTGACATCATCTGGTCAACAGACGCGGTCCTGGTCAAACCTGACCAGTGGGACCCACTAGCCAGTAGTTAGTTAACGAACTAAAGTTAGTTAGTGTTAAACTAATACTAATCCTAGTTTAATTAGTGGCCTGGGGCCCACACGTCAGTGACCCGGGGAGTCAAACTAGGCCCACCCAGTCAATGGTCAGCGGGGTCAAACCCGCCGGTGACTCGATGCCGGCGAGGCCCGAGATGGTGGCGCGACTCGAAAAACGACCATAGGGCACGGGCGAGGCCGTTATTGGGCTCGTTGGAGAGCTCTTGCAGGCGCGCATCTAGTGGGGGTGGTGGCCGGGTCTATCGTGGCCGGACCTAACGACGGCGAGCTCCAAGGCGGCGGCCGGAGTTCTGCCATGTGTGGGGTTTGGGCTACGGCGTGCAATCGCGGGAACTGAGGTGCTAGCGAGGCACTACGCGATGCGGCAAGCATGTTGGGTAGCACGGGATGACGAAATGGTCGCCGGAGCAATGCCGGCGACAAGCTCGAGCGGAGACGAGCTTCGGGCATGGTGGAACTATGGCCTAGAGGATGCAAATGCGTGGGAAAGAAGAGGGGAAAAGCGGCGGAGCTCACAGGGAGGTCGATGAGAAGATCAGTGGGCTCGGGGGCGACCGGAGCGAGGCGAATTGATGAACGGCGTCCGGCGGGTACCGAGGTTGAAGACGACCCGATGGCGGCGATGCAGGGCCTCCAGCGAAGCGTGGCTCGATGGAGAGGGCGAGGGCGTCGCGGCGGAGCTTCTGGACATGTCGGAGAAGGCGAGGGGGAGGCGGTGGGGTGTGCACGTCGGCGGTGGCGGGCGCGTTTGGGGAGAGAGCGGAGAAGGGGGAGGAAGCCGCGGGAGAGTGAGAGTGAGAGGGGGACGAGGGAGAGTGTGTGGCACTCGTAGACGGCGTCCTGCAGGTGTCGGCAGAAGCAGGAGGTGGCGGCGTGTGGCTCGCGCGCGCCGGGCACCTCTCGTCCTCCTGGCGAGAGGAGGGGGTGACCTGGCAGCAGCTAGTGGGCTGGCCGAGCTGGGGGCAGGGCGACAGTAAGCTCTAACTCTCTCTCTTTTCTGTTTTCCTTTTTCTATTTTCTGCAAAGTTTTGGCTTTAAAATAAATTGCCAGGAGCATTCAAAAATCATGATCTTGTGGGCACTGTTTGGACTTTCCAAACAGTAAATTTCAGCTCATTTTGGACATTTAAAATATTTATAAAATTTAAATGTCCAATTCAAATACATTATGGTTAATTTCAAAATCCAGGAATGGCCTATAAATATGTTCATCATTTTTGGTGTCAGAGGTTTCAACCTTTATCAAAAATCATGAACATTCAGAGGGCATTTTGGATTCACTGAACAATTTAAGGTTTTTGGTTCTGTTAAAATGGGTTTTAACAGCTTTCAATTTCCCATTTCAACTTTCAAAATAAAGGATGCATGATGCTCATGATGCAAGCATCAGCAAAGGCCTAAGCCAGGGCTGTGACAACTCACCCCCACTAAACAAGAATCTCGGTCCCGAAGATTCTAGACGTGAGGTAAGAAGACAGAGGGCACAAGGCTAACACGGTCTTCACGATCCAGGTTGCACCTTCATAGAACGTTGACACGATCACCATCTTTGTCTCGATGTCTTGCTCTGAGACTCCATCCAACACGATAACAGAAAGAAAGAAACTCTCGAAGAATCGATCTTCTCGAAGATCGAGCAACCGATCATCAACTCTCAGAATGAGACATAGCGACATCTGTCGAGATGAGACACGATACACACCATCAAGAATGATGGAAATGAGCATATGACAAGGTTTAAAATAGTAGCGGATACCCACACCTAGGAGGGTGGTGAACGGTGTCAACGTAGCGAGGAGTTGGGTTGCCATGATACCACAACGAGACACCTTAAAGAGGTGACTCGCAAAGATATTCCCTTAAGTGGCAAAAGAAATTACTTTTGATCCATAGAATCATTGAAACTCTTCATTCCAGCTTAAGGCCAATTTACAACTGATCGTTGAAAATAGCTCGGGAAATGGCATACTCGGACTAGGATGGATGATGTGGAACTACCTTGTTGAAGACAACGCAAGGGATGATTTTTGTTTGCGCGTGCTTCTCAGAACTTGGAATTCCATATTCATCAAGGTTCTACCAACATCGTGTCGAGGATCCTGGCAACACATCTTTACTACCTTTTACAAATAGTGAATGGACAATGCAGATTGCATAGAAAGACACCCCTTTCTCCGATTTCACTTAGCGAGCCAAGGGACAGAAATCTGGAATGATCGACCGAGAGAACATTTAGCACCCCGTCTTCTAATGTTCTCCTTGATTGTGCTAGCGCAACCCATTTGTAGATATGGTTTGATAAACTAGAACAATCAGTAAAAGGTCGGACTTCCGAAGCTTAAGAATCCATAAGGGAATAACTACGGAGGCAAATCCTGCGAGATCCTTATGGGGAGGTGACCAACTTCTTCAACCAAGATATTACAATAATAGACCTTCCGGCTAGGTGGGTTGGCCACGACATCCACGTTACCGGGTTACCGAGAGACCAATATTATAATTCTTGGGACACGTTCCAACCATCATATCTGCCTGAGATTCAGATCTGGTTGGTGTCAGGATATTCCAGACTCATCGAATCTAGGAAGAAAAGTGAAAGTTTGCAACACAAAATCGACGAGATGACGTTGCGAGATTCTCGGGAAATGAACTACGATAGCAAGCTCCAGAACATGAGCTGGTCCTGCTAAACATGTGAACATGCTGTCCTAGACAAGCATGACCACATAGTAGTCTTATAGTAAAACACTACCGAGTCAGATTGGGAAACCATCATCGAGGATAACGAAGTCCTAACATAGGTCATGACTAGCCTCTTATGAAGGAACTCCTTCTTCTTGAACAAATCAATCAGTGGCTTGGTGTGCTAGTACGTATTGGAATGAAGATGATCAGTCTATTAGACCATTAGAATACTTCGCACGTGCATGACTGACTTGGGATGATTCCAGAGGAGGTAAAACAGCTTCTCAAATTCATGGCGGCAACTTGCATTCAAGTGCACATGAATTAGAGGGACTCACTTCTTTCGTCCAAACATATGCTTCACGAACGGGTCATGAAAGAAATGTTACACAAGTTTCCAACACTAGTGTAATGTTCAACAAATCATGGAGGAACCAAGATGTTGTCGATGGGGCCTCAACAACAATTCATCCAGGTTTCCATATTAAATGGAACACTCCACAATTATGTGAACAAGGTGTTAGCATTAGTAGACCCAAAAGATATAATGGTGTATGCTCAAGGAACAACCACGAGTAAGACAACATTACGATTATCGTTGGTTCTGATTTGATTTGACGCTAGCCCATACTCAAATCAAGATTGGTTAAGACAATAGCACCGACAATTGATCACGAGGATCAATCGATGAAGATGTCATCTTTCTTCAACACACACACACCAAAGATATCCCTTACATGATCTAAGTCAGACAAGCTTTTATCTTCCAACCTCTCCAAGTTATTGTTTAGCTTAACCAACTAGCTCAGGGGTATCCAAACACAGATTCTTGGAGAATGGGTGGTTGGAGGAAAAACCAGCATGATCACGAACTCAACATAGCGGTAGGTGACAACCTGGTAATACTTCCGAGAAGATATTCGAACATCACGAACCAGCGCTATGTTACTAAGCTCGAGAACAATCTTGCTTTTCAGAGCAAGACGATATGAATAAATAAGCAAGGGATTGAATAATCCTAACTCATTGATCGAAGAGTGCACCGGAAATAAGGACAAGGTAGCACGATCAATCCTAGAATAGTGTTTCGATAACCAACACGCTAAGAATGATATTAGTGTCCATTAACTACCGAGCAACACGGTTGCTAGGAGTATTGATTTCACACATCATGGTTCACTTGCCGGCATTCCGGTTGCGACAACACGGAACCGAGGAATGAAAAATGATGGCAAGAAGTATCACTGCGTCAAGAATTCATGAGAGATGGTGCAATTCTCATGACAATCCTGACATAAAGGGGGTAATACTCCAGGGTAGAACAGAGCAAAAGCTGGATGGGCATTTGATCTGCAGAACACAACTACTTTGACCCAATCCTGGATATGAATGAGGTACTGGAGGTTGTTTTTCCTAGTCATTCTGAAATAGGATGGCTTAACGGACCACAAGAATAATAAGCATCGATAACATGGATGCACAATTACTCCTGACTATCAATTGATAGACGATGGCCGGAATACAAATGAAGAGGAACAACTCAAGAGGACATATAACTTTCTGAGTTGTGATGCATAGATTAACATGTCGAACCAAGTTCAACAGGTTTCTTCCAGATAACCCATGCAGAAAGGTAGAACTGGCAGAATCACAATTATGAATGGAGGACTCCTCAAGAGTACTCTGATTGTGATATTTTGGTTCAAAGAACTTCTGCTTTAATGGTTCATGGTATTTGGAAGAAGGAAATACCACGGACCTTGAGGACTGTCGCAAGGTTACTAATATCCTAAAGGAACGAGAAAACGCTATCAACAAGAGGTAAGTAGGGTGAATCTCGGGTTCAAGAACCCAGGAATGGAATACGTACTACTAAATGGCATCATGGATGATTTCGAGAATGGTGGCCAGAATCATCACACGGGAAAACAAAACATGGCTAGATTACTAGGTGACTCCCTAAAACACCTAGGGTCATAATAATAGCTCCAACATATATGTTGAGGTAATAGAGTACCTCAACTGACCTGAAGTGTGATTAATCTGGCCCAATGGACATCAGGAACAGGAGGAAGGGGTTTGCAAATGCATCAGACTACTTAGAACCTGGGATGACTCGGACAGCATAACGGCTGTAAATGCTCAAAAATATTTGAGACATCCTGCAAAATGGTGCATAACCACTCAACAACACAATATCAAGGTTCCGAGATCAACTGTCAACATACGGAAGTAGTAGGAACTGAACTCAGGCTTAAATCCAACAATTCTATAACTATGGTTAGAACACGTCACCCTGATAGATAAGATGAGAAGCCTAGTTCTTAATCCCCGGAGAAAAGAAGAGGTTGACTCAGATCAGAAGGACATAAGGTAAAGGAGTAAAAAGAGCCTTACGTTCCCTTCCACAATCAATTCCCCTACATAACTAAAGCATTTCTAGACACAACTTCGACCAGTTTGGCTTGGTAATCCTACAGGCAGTCAGGCTCTGATACCAAAGCTGTCAGGACCCTGATTCCAAGTCACATTGATCTAGCCGGTAACACCTCATATCACTTTGCGCCTCACGCATGGTATTTCCACGGGTGTCGCCTTACCATGGCCCGGGACGTTTGCACCTTTTTGGCTCACGTATATGATAGTGTCGCTAGCATCCATATGACAGAGAACCCGGACGACATGGGCAGTCGTGAACCCAAAGCGGCACTAACCTATGGGGACAGGCATACATGAATCACATCGAGCATGTCGGTCAGCAGCGTGAATCCGGGCTATAGCACTGGGCTAACAGGACTCCGGAACCCGGGCTGTAGCAGGCTAGGCAGGACTCCGGATGTCACCGCGTGACATTTCCCGAAGGGACAGACATAGGAACGAAGTGAAACACATGCCGGCCAGTCAAGTGTCCGAGAGCAGTAGTGCTGGGCTAACAGGACTCCGGTGAACCGGGCTGTAGCGGACTACTATGGCTCATGGAAGCACTAGACTACATTTCCCCATAAGAGAGGCTGCCAAGGATAAACCAACTAGTTGTCGGATCCCACACATACCTGCATTTCAATCATACACACAATATGCTTCGATATGTGAAAACAACATGGCAATCACAACATAACTCTACGACTCAATATTTATTCATTAGGCTCCGAGGAGCGAGATATTACAAACATGGTCTCATGACCCAACAATCATAGCATACAAATCAAAGCACATGCGGAAGCTTAACATGTCTGAGTACAGACATCTACAAATGAAAAAGGCTAAGAAGCCTGACTATCTACCAGATCCTGCCAAGGGCACAAGATCGTAGCTGAGGTATCAAGCTAAACATCGAGGAGTCCACGTGGAACTACTAGCGATACTGAAGTCTCTCTGCAAAATATAAATTAAGCAAACATGAGTACAAATGTACCCAGCAAGACTTACATCAACTATCTACATATGCATCGGTATCAATAAAGGGGGTGGTGGAGTTTAACTGCAGCAAGCAGCTTTGACTCAGTGGCTAACCTGAACTACGACTGCAAGAAACTCTTTTGAGGTGGCGCACACGAGTCCATATATTCACCATTCAATACACCACTATGGATCCGCTCCCGTCTCCCTACGAGAAGGCCATCCATAGCACTCACACTTATCCTGCGAGTTTTAGAGTATCCACTTTCACTTGTCTATGAACTGTTATAGGCAACTGAGGGAGTCCTGGATTAGGGGGTGTTCGGTAGCCGGACTATACCTTCAGCCGGACTCCTGGACTATGAAGATACAAGATTGAAGACTTCGTCCCGTGTCCGGATGGGACTTTCCTTGGCATGGAAGGCAAGCTTGGCGACGCGATATTCAAGATCTCCTACCATTGTAACGACTCTTGTGTAAACCTAACCCTATCCGGTGTCTATATAAACCGGAGGGTTGTAGTCCGTAGGCATCAACTCCATACACAACAATCATACTATAGGCTAGCTTCTAGGGTTTAGCCTCCTTGATCTCGTGGGATCTACTCTTGTACTACCCATATCATCAATATTAATCCAAGCAGGAGTAGGTATAACCTCCATGAGGGCCCAAACCTGGGTAAAAAAGTGTTCCCTGCCTCCTGTTACCATCCGGCCTAGACGCACAGTTCGGACCCTACCCGAGATGGTGCTTTCATTGAGAGTTTCCTCTGTGTCGTCGCCTTTAGCCAGATGGCTCCTTTGATAATCAACAACGATGCGGTCCAGGGTGAGATTTTTCTTCCCAAACAGATCTTCGTCTTCGCGGCTTCGCACTACGGGCCAATTCACTTGGCCACCTGGAGCAGATCGAAAGCTACGCCCCCGGCCATCAAGTCAGGTTTGGAAGCCTAAACTACACGACAGACATCCGCGGAGATTTGATCTTCAACGGATTCGTGCCATAGCCAAGCGCGCCGCACTGTCTCGTGGGGAATGATCTAGCGCTGCCGCCGAACAGTACCCTGGAGGCCGCAAACGCACCGGCTCTGACCCTTAATTCGGAGCCAGCTGTGCCAATCGAGGGTGAACGGTCGGACGTCACCTCGGGGGCTGTAATCTCAAAGGCGATCGAGCCAAACGCTAGCCCCGCACTCTGCACGGCCCGTGACTCCAAGGAGCCGGATTCCTCTCCGAACTCCGAACCCCTCGCGTCCCTGCCGATCGAACCCGATTGGGCACCAATAATGGAGTTCACCGCCGTGGACATCTTTCAGCACTCGCCCTTCGGCGACATCCTGAATTCTCTAAAGTCTCTCTCTTTATCAGGAGAGCCCTGGCCGGATTACGGTCAGCGAGGATGGGATACGGACGATGAAGAAATTCAAAGCCCACCCACCACCCACTTGGTAGCCACTATCGACAAAGGGGGGCATCTGCCCCGCGAACTCCGCCCTGTTTGAGCAACTGTACTAGAGACAGCCCTCCGGTGGCATATCAGCTGGCGAGGTGTCGCCTACCAGGACCTCGAGCACCGTTCTTCATACCTCGAGCGGTAACTTTGACTCCTAAAGCCTCATGCGATCCTGTCCAACAGATAGGGCCCACATCGGCTAGGAATACGGCTGGAGCGGGGTGACGCGGCGTCGGAGGAACTCCTTAATCACCATGGGCGCGGTTAAGCCAAGGTCTTTCAGCCTCCTTCTAACATCATGTAGCCCTCTTCTAACAGAATTTCGGGCATCAAGATGAGCTCAAATGAAAAAGATGCAATGGAATGAAATGATGTACACTCTGAGATGAACATTTTGATATGCTATATGCATGAATCGGAGCTACAGATGCAAAGTTATGGAGCCACGAACATGGGCATATGGATCTGCAATTCTGGGACTTAGAAAAAAAAACAACCTCTAGGGTTACTGTTCACGGATCTCAGATCTGCACGCAAAACGAGGTCGGCCAGTTCCCTCGCCAGAGTTCGTCGCCGGAGAAGAGGCAGGGGCCGGGCCGGAGCTTGGGGGTGACGCCGGCGAGCTCCTGCGGCGGCGGCTCGGGGCGGCGAGGAAGAGGCGGCGGGGTCGGCAGTCCGGTGGGGGGGCGAGGTCGCCGGCGATGGTGCGGTGGCCGGCGCTAGCTCCGGGCGGCGGCTGTAGAGAGAGGCGGCAGCGCGGGCGAAGGAGAAGGCCGGCGGGCGCGCGGGGCGGCTCGGCCCGGGAGGCGGCGCGGGAGGGCCCGGCCTAGGCCTTGTGGGCTGGCGGCGGAGGTGGCCCGACGGGACAGGTGGCGTCTTCCTATTGGATTGGGGCGGCGGCATGGCGCGTCCGACCGGAAACGGACATGTCCGGCGGGCGCGAGGTGGATTTTAGGGTTTCGGGGGAGAAGGAGCTCCGATTTCGGGGGGGTGTTTAAATAGGCATAGAGGGAGCTAGGAGAGTCCAAATGAGGTGCGGTTTTCGGCCACGCGATCGTGATCGAACGCTCTAGATGATGGAGAAGAGTTAGGTGGGTTTCGGGCCAAATTGGAGGGGTGTTGGGCTGCAACACACACGAGGCCTTTTCGGTCCCTCGGTTAATTGTTGGAGTATCAAACGAAGTCCAAAAGATACGAAACTTGACAGGCTGTCTACTGGTAGTAAACCAAGGTCGCTTGGCAAGTCTCGGTCCAATCCGGAAATGTTTAATCCCCACACACGAAAGAAAGGTAGAAATGACCACCGGAGGAGAACGAAGCGCCAGAATGCAAAACGGACAACGGGGAAAATGCTCGAATGCATGAGATGAACGCGTATGCAAATGCAATGCACATGATGACATGATATGAGATGCATGACAACGACAACAACACATGGAGACAAAACCCGAACCTGAGGAAATAAATTAACTTAACGCTGGAAACGACAAGAGTTGGAGTACAAATTGGGAAAATTACATCCGGGGTGTTACAACTAGCCACCACCATAGAGAGGGAATCAGCTCTTCCAGATCATCCCCAACCACACAAGTTCACCAAGCACAAGAAGAACTCTCCTCGGAAGGCCGTTCTTCCATTGTGACTACTCATCCTTAGCCCAAGAGGCAATCCACCACACCACACAGGAGTAGGGTATTACAACACAACGGTGTCCCGAACCAGTATAAATCTTGTGTCTCTCGTTCTTTGGGTTCGTCGAGCTAGGCCGTGAGATCATGTCGAGTTCGAGAAAGAGAGGGGGGAGATCTTCATACCCACCCCAGTGCTCGAACCTCAAGGGTTTTGTCGGAACCCAAAATCCGACAGGGTCCTTTGGGACAACACTTAGGCATTATATGTAGCTTTGGGTGAGGAGGCCGGCGGAGGTGACCCGCTGTCCATCATGTTCGAATCCAGCGAATTCTCCAAAGATGAGGATTGCTGGGGGTCGATGCGAGCCGGATAGCAGCACATAATGTAGTATGTTAAGATCACAAAGCACTAAGCCAGATAGATATATAAGTACAAGTGCTTTTGGGGGTACTTACGATCCGGCCAGGGGCTCCGGCCTGGGGCGCCATTCATCAGTGTTCGATTTAGAGTCATCCGTGAGGGAGATTCTCCCATTCTTGGACGCCTTCGCCTCCAGATCCACGGAAGCCCCCCGTTTCTTCTTTCCCCCTTAAGGGGAGATTCACTATCTTCCTCCTCTCCTTCATCTTCATCAGGGGAGGAGTGGGTCTCGGTGTCTTCAGAAACTATGTCCAAAGCACCTTTATAACGGATGCCGCTTTTGGCCTCCTTGCCCTTCTTCTTGGCCCGCTTTTTCGGCGCCTGATATGGCGCCAGAACCAGCATCCTCATTAATAGAGGGATGGCTGGGTCTTCGGGTAGTGGAGTCGGACAGTGAATCCGCTTCGCCTTCTTCGTCCAGCCCTCTGGGAAGAATGGAAAGGTTAGTAAGCCCCTTGGATTTGCAAACAATAAAGTTATCATAAAAACTTACGGGAGATGATGCATGAGTACACTCGAGGTCGAGATCCTCAGTCGTTTCTAGCCACGTCTTTTGGGTCTTGAATAGCAGCTTCCACCTGTCTCCGTTCTCCAAGCCAAAGAATCGCCGCAGGGTCCGGGACCGGCCGGGTCGAACTCCCATATGGGTTGAGTCTGGTTTTGGCAGGGGAGAATCCGGCGAAAGAGCATTACCTGGACGAGACTGGTTTTCTTGTCTACCATACTCTTGATGCGCTTCTGAAGCACCGTCCCCTCGTCGGATGACGCCCAGTCCAGGCCCTTGTTGAGCCAGGATGTCAGCCATAGTGGAGGCCCGGACTTGAATTCGGGAGCAGGGGCCCGTGTGGAGTCACGGGGTTCTGTGATGTAGAACCACCCTTGCTGCCACCCCTTCACGGTCTTCACAAAGGTGCCTTTCGGCCAAGTAACATTGGGAACCACTTTTTGCTTCCTCACCATGGCGCCTCCGCACTCCGCGTGTTGACTGTCCACCACTTTTGGCTTCACATTGAAAACCTTGAGCCATAGGCCTAAGTGGGGAGGGGTGCCGAGGAATGCCTAACATACGATGATGAACACCGAAATGTTGAGGAAGGAATTCAGAGCTAGATCATGAAAATCTTGCCCGTAGTAGAACATAAGGCCGTAGATGAAAGGATGGAGGAGAAACCCTAAACCACGGAGGAAATGAGGGAGGGGAAATCCTAACCGGAGTAGGGACAATCTGTTTTTGGCCGGAAGCCGGTGGGCGATTTCCTTGGCCAAGTACCCTGCTTCCCGGAGCTCCTTGATGTCCTCCTCCGGGACAAAAGACGCCATCCACTGGCCATGCGCTCCGGAACCGTACATGGCTTGAATGTTTTCTGGGGACGGAAGGGATCGAAGCTTGGGCTATGAAGCTTGAGGGTGGACGGGCTGAGGAAGAAGGGGACGTGGGGTGAAAAGGTGGATTCTTATCTCCTTATAAAGGCAGTGAATATAAAGCGTCCCCCCACAAGTCTTAAAACTCACCTATTCCAAAGGGGTCGTGCGGATGGCATGGTTGGACTACCTAAACCCCTATTGATGAAGATCCCGTGATAAGAGGGCACACTCTCTCTTTTGACAAGACGTGTCACCGGAGGCTGCGTCCCGAAACGTGAAACGGGAGATTGAAAAGTGATTCAAAATAATAAAGAGGCCAGACGTAAATTGTCAACAAAGACATATCATGTTTTTTGATTAAGTATTATGCCCTTGTGGCCGCGATATTCTGATTATTAAACAGATCCGGACATAGTTCTTGTTGACTAACTACATTGGAGTATTCGGAGGAGGAACCCGCCTTGCAATGCCGAAGACAATCTGTGTGCCGGATACATTGTCATTGAAGCCTGGTTTCTGGGGCTAGTGAGGGAGTCCTGGATTAATGGGTCCTCTGGCGTCCGGGTTATGCAACATGGGCCAGATAAATGGGATGCGAAGATACAAGATAGAAGGCTTTCCACCGTGTCCGGATGGGACTCTCCTTGGCGTGGAAGGCAAGCTTGGTGTGCGGATATGAATATTCCTTTCTCTGTAAACCCACTCTGTACAACTCTAGCCCCCTCCGGTGTCTATATAAACCAGAGGGTTTAGTCCATAGAGGCAATCATAATCATACAGGCTAGACATCTAGGGTTTAGCCATTACAACCTCGAGGTAGATCAACTCTTGTAACCCCTATACTCTTCAAAGTCAATCAAGCAGGACGTAGGGTATTACCTCCGTCAAAAGCGCCTGAGCCTGGGTAAACATCGCGTCCCCTGCCTCCTGTTACCCTCGATGCTTAGACACACAGTCCGGGAACCCCTACCCGTGATCTGCCAGTTTTTCCAGTGACAGTGGCCAATCAAGTTGGCACGTAGTACGAAGCCACGAAATATGAAGATTTGGCCGGGGAGGAAACTCTCCTCCGAAATAGCATCATTGTAGATAATCAAACGAGCCATCGAACCTTTTGTCGACAACACAGGGGAACTCTCAATGAAAGCACCAATGTCGGTGTCAAAACAGGCCGATCTCGTGTAGGGGGTCTGTAGGATCAAAAGTATGTCTAGAGGGGGGGTGATTAGACTACTTGACCAAACAAAAACTTAACCTTCTCCCAATTTTAGTTCTTGGCAGATTTTAGCTATTCTAGGACAAGTCAAGCAATCATCACACAATTCAAGCAAGCATGCAAAGAGTTTATGGGCAGTGGAAAGTAAAGCATGCAACTTGCGAGAATGTAAAGGGAAGGGTTTGGAGAGTTCAAACGCTATTGGAGACACGGATGTTTTTCCCGTGGTTCGGATAGGTGGTGCTATCCTACATCCACGTTGATGGAGACTTCAACCCACGAAGGGTAACGGTTGCGCGAGTCCACACAGGGCTCCACCCAAGGGCAATGGTTGCGCGAGTCCACGAAGGGCTCCACCCACGAAGGGTCCACGAAGAAGCAACCACCCACAAAGGGTCCACAAAGAAGCAACCTTGTCTATCCCACCATGGCCATCGCCCACGAAGGACTTGCCTCATTAGCGGTAGATCTTCACGAAGTAGGCGATCTCCTTGCCCTTACAAACTCCTTGGTTCAACTCCACAATCTTGTCGGAGGCTCCCAAGTGACACCTAGCCAATCTAGGAGACACCACTCTCCAAGAAGTAACAAATGGTGTGTAGGTAATGAACTCCTTGCTCTTGTGCTTCAAATGATAGTCTCCCCAACACTCAACTCTCTCTCATAGGATTTGGATTTTGTGGAAAGAAGATTTGAGTGGAAAGCAACTTGGGAGGCTAGAGATCAAGATTCATATGGTAGGAATGGAATGTCTTGGTCTCAACACATGAGTAGATGGTTCTCTCTCAGAACAAATGAGTTGGAATGATGTGTGTGTTCTAATGGCTCTCTCTCACTGAATGAGAAAGAGGTGGAGGGGTATATATAGCCTCCACACAAAATCCAACCGTTACACACAATTTACCAATCTCGGTGGGACCGAATCAGAAAACTTGGTCTGACCAAAATAGTAAACCTAGTGACCGTTAGGAATTTCGGTGGGACTGACATGCAACTCGGTAGGACCGATTCGGTTAGGGTTTGGGCATAACGTAATCTCGGTGAGACCAATTACAAAAACTCGGTGAGACCGAATTTGGTAATTAGCTAACCAGAGAGTTGGTCAGGCAAACTCGGTGGGACCGATTTGCTCTTTCGGTGAGACCGAGTGGAACTCGGTGAGACCGAAAAGTTACAAAGGGGAAACACTGAGTTTACATTGCAATCTCGGTGGGACCGATTCGCTCTTTCGGTGGGTCCGAAAAGTTACGAAAGGGAAACAGAGAGTTTGCAACCCCATCTCGGTGGGACCGAGATCCTTATCGGTAGAACCAAATTGCTAGGGTTTGGCAGTGGCTAATGACAAGTGAAACTCGGTGGCGCCGGATAGGAAGAATCGGTAGGACCGAGTTTGGCTTAGAGTTTTGGTCATATGTGGATATGGGAAAGTAGTTGCGGGTTTTGGAGCGTATCACTAAGCACATGAAGCAATAGGCTCATTGAGCAACACCTCATCCCTCCTTAATAGTATTGGCTTTTCCTATGGACTCAATGTGATCTTGGATCACTAAAATATAAAATGAAGAGTCTTGAGCTTTTGAGCTTGAGCCAATCCATTGTCCTTAGCATTTTGAGGGTTCCACTTTCACATCCATGCCATGCCAATCATTGAGCTTTCTTGAAATAATTATCTTGGAATAGTATTAGCTCAATGAGCTATATGTTGTTATGAATTACCAAAACCACCTAGGGATAGTTGCACTTTCAATCTCCCCCTTTTTGGTAATTGATGACAACATATAGATCAAAGCTTCGACAAATGATAACAAGCATGAAATATATCGTCGCTTTGAGAGGTATGTGATAAGTAAGAGCTCCCCCTAAATTTGTGCATATTTAAAATTTGCTTTGGACTGCAAATGCACAAAGAATTAGAATCATGGGTTACTCTTCCATGTCACATACATCTTGGTGGAGCGCTCAAAAAATGATAAGATCGAAATACATGCACTCATCACCAAGAATAGTGAATGATCACAAACGATAGATAGAATGATAATATTTAAGCAAGCATCAAGCAAACATTAAGTGTAGCTTATGAGCAAACACATGATCATCGATGTCTCACAGGCATAAGGACGTAGTATCTCACACACAAGCAAACAAAGTTCCAAGAAACACTCTCTCTCGAAGCCTATGATCTATACATTTTCTCCCCCTTTGGCAACAAGTTACCAAAAAGTTCCTAGAAAATGCATAGTGCTAAGTCGACGCTCAGGCTTGATCTTCAGGTGGTGGTGGAGTCCGGATCACTCCAAGGACGAAGCCTTCGGTAGACGTGGTCGGAGTGGAAGCTGAAGTGGATGCTGGAGCTGGTGGAACTGAGGCTGTGGCTGGTGCAGATGTTGTAGCTCTGGTGTCAGCAACTGGCAGTGCAGACGACCTCGGACCTCGTGGCACCCTCGCAAATGCATGAGTCGTGGTCCTGCCTCTCCTCTCATTCATGTCCTCCTGGAGCTGCTCCACTGCAGACTGAACTTCTGTTACCTTGATGTCCAAGTCATAGAACCTCTGTTCCATGATCCTCTCTAAACTCGCCTGGTTCTAAGTCAGGGTGGCTATACTCTGCTCAATCCGCAGGGTGGACGCAATCAAGTAGCTCTGGTGTTCTGATCTGCCGCAGTCCTTTTGATTGTTTCCACTATAAGGCTCATGACTTTGAATTTTTGAGGCACGTCAAAAACATGAAGCAAATTGATCGCGTGACCTCTGATCATCTTGTGATCTCCAAACTTGGGCAGAAGGGTGTGCCTAAGGATCCAGTTGATCGTAGGCAATCCTGAGAGCAGATAATGCACTGAGCCAAACTTGAACGTGTCAAGTGCTTCATTCGGAATCTCCTTGTACATGTTGGACATGGAGTTGTGGTCCATCTTTTTCTTGGCATAAATGTCCAAGTCATCTGCTTGCTCCTCTGGGGCATTGATCAGCTTCGCCCATTCCTCAACAGTAGAGTGGTACCTCGTACCCTCAGACATCCATGTAATCCTCCCATCTGGATAAAAGTGAGCTGTGGAGTAGAACTGCATGATGAGTTCCTCGTTCCACTTTGTGAGCTTCTGCCCTACAAAGTCCTCTACTCCACACGCCTTAAAGCTGTCCTGAACTCCTGGGTAGTACTCTTCATTATCCTTGATATAGGTCCAGTCGACCCATCTCATGTCACATACAATTGGCTTCTTGTCAATTAGCACTGTCTCATAGAAATCCTGTTGCTCCTTGGTATGAAACCTGTAGTCCACTGCAGTCCTTCTCCTAGAAGCATATGGATCTGCTTCTCTCCATTTCCTGAGCCCTGAGTCTCTCCTTAGCTTCATATCCTCAGCCACAGGATGAGCATCGTTGTGGTCTGGGATCTTGGGCTTGAGCTTCCGAAGGACACTCTCTTCCTCTTCCTCTGCAACAGTCTCAGGCACTGGGGCCTTGTTCTTCTCAGTGGCTGGGATGCTCCTTGTGTTTCTCTTTGGTGCACTTTTAGGCTTAGATGCAGCCTTAGGTGCTTCCTTGGGCTTGGATGCAGCTCCCCCTGACCTTATGGCATCTCCCATAAGTTTGGCTGCCTTGGGCGCTGGTGCAGCTGCCTCTTCTTCCTCCTCCTCTTCTACAATGATGGAGGCCTTCCCAAGCACTCTAACCACAGTCTTCTTCACTCTCTCTTTCCTCTTCTTGCCCTCAGCTGCAACGGCTCAATGGGAGTAGGCTTCTCAGTTGAGGCTCTAGCCTTTGACATGGGCTGCCTGCCTGCTGGCCTTTTGATTTTTAGGCCTGGCTTTGAGCCTTGAGCTGGCTCAACTCTCTTGGAAGTGGCCTCTTCCTCTGCCACATAGTCCTCATCTTCAGAATCTGAGGTTTTCTTCTTCCTTTGTATCGTGGCAGCTTTAGGCAGGTTGCTGGGTGTGCTCCTGCTGCCATCATCTGAGGAACTAGAGGGGCTAGTGCCCTCACTCAGCTGCACTTGCTGCTTTGACAAGTTTTGGCTGTCACTCTGGTATGACATGATGCAAACTGACTGCTGACCCTGTGAATAGATTATAGAGGAGATAGAGTGGATAAGCATCACAAAATGCAGAGATTTTTGCAAAAAGGAATGATTCAAAAACTTAGTTTTAGTTTCCCACTGAAATCATCTCGGATCTACCGACTTTCAAACTCGGTCATACCGAAGCAGTTTTGGAACCTAAACTAGTGAACTCGGTAGGACCGAGTCACAGTTCGGTGGCACCGAGACTGCTAGGGTTTCACTGATTTCAAAAATCGGTCACACCGATAAGTAATTCTCGGTCAGACCGAGTCTCACTTGTGCAATGGCATAAGCCAAATCGGTGGGACCGAGTTTTTCAACTCGGTGGGTCCGAGATGGTTTCGGTGGAGACCTAATCCTAGAATTTTCGAATCAAACCTAATCTATGAGAATTTTGAGTGCATAGAAGTGTTTCAATCGTGGCAAGAATCAATATGATCACAATGTGCTAGGAATCAGATTGAGGAATAGCACAAAGATCAAGTCCATACCCTAGTTCGGCGGGGACTTGCTACGGCGGCAATGGCGGGGCAGAAATCCCGTTGACGGCGATGGAGACCAGCGACTGGAGGCTGCTGGCGGCGAGAAGACGATCCGGAGACCTCGGGGGCAAAGCAGGCTATCGCGCGGGCGAAGGGGTTCGGAGAAATTTCCAAATTTTGCCCGTGACTATATATAGCCCGACCCTGTCGGTGTGACTGAGTTGAACAACTCGGTGGCACCGAGATTCATAACTGCGTGCAGTTACTGAAACTCGGTGAGACCAAAAGGTTCAAATCAGTTGCACCGAGATCGAAAACTTAGATCAACTTAATGATCTCGGTAGGACCGAAGTGGAGTATCGGTCAGACCGAGAATCATAAAGAGGTTTTGGAAGTTTAAGTCTATGACGAATCGGGGACTCCGAGCGCTCCTCACACAGAGTGGTTCGAATCTGACTTGATCAAATTTTGTGATGCAGCATGAATAGAGTTTGAGACGAGAAAAGCATAGATAGCTAGAGGAGGTTCTTAGGCATTCTTGTCCATCCACTTGGCAAAAAGAAATAAAACCGAACAATCAAAGCAACAAGTGGATGTCCTCGAATGAGTAAAATATGCAATCAGCATGCTCACACAATAAGATGGCAAATGAAATATGTGGCAAGGCATGCACAACCAATTCTAGCATCTATCAAGCAATTTGCGATGACTAGGTCATCTATATATGAGTATATTGACTTAGGAGTCAAGTGAACACTTGATCGTAGGTCATACTCATCGTTTAAGCTCAAGTGGGGTTACCACTTTTACATAAAGCATTGTTTTGTTCACATCTTTAGAGTTGCTTTAGCTCAAGTCTTAGAGTAAAGCTCCCCCTAGATGTGATATCCCCCCTAAGAGGGATGAACTAACCTTGGGTTTTGTCGATGATGACTTCATGTAGATATTGAAGATGTGGATGCTCAACGTTGATGTAGATCTCTTGGAGCTATCCATTTGAGTGAATTGCACTTTCAATACCTACATGGGTTAGTCCCACAAGGAACAAGCAAGGATATCCATAGACATAGAGTGATGCACACAAAAGATGATGTCCATGAAAGCTTTTAGTTTACCTTGTCCCTTGTCTTACCAACAAGAGGGTTTGTGACTCCTTGAACTAGTGCAAGATGTGGAAGTTGATTGCACTTGTTCTTGCCAAAATGATAAGAGTGAAGTATGTTGGCGGAGTCACCCTCAAGAACTCTCTAGTTCTTCTTCTTTTGGATCCACATCATCTTGATGGGAATCCTTGGAGTTGTAGTCGTACTTGATGAAGTGGAACTTGAAGAAGTCTTGGGAATCCACTTGACTAAGGTCTTAGGAGCTTCTTCAAATGCATCAATTTCCTCTTGAAGCTTGTCCTTGCCTTTTTGCTCGTAGTCTTGTGGTGGAAGATCATCTTGAGCTTGTGTCCCCTTGAAAGAAGTATACTTCTCTTGTTGAGGGACAAACTTTGTCTTGGGGTATTGATCTTCTTCCCATTCAACTCCATTGGCATTGAACTTTCGTTCAAAACCAACACCTTGATTCTTCCGGTGCAGTCCTTGCTTGCGCACAATTTCCTCGAATTGCTTACTCCCGGCAAGGCTTTTGTACACTCCTTTCTCTATAATTCCCTTCAAGAAGCTATTTTCTTGCTCAAGTGTAACTTGGCTAAGAGAATCATTAGTGGAATCAAGAGAACTACTAGAAGCAACAATATTGAATTTAGCATGATCATTGTTACAACTAGAGGACGAATCTTTCTTGTTAGACTTGACTTGAGGCATGTAAGTGGATAAGAGTAAACGATCATCTCTACTCCTTCTCTCTCTTGGTGGTGATCCTTTGCATCTTCTTTTTGGAGAATCTTCTCTTCTCTTGTAGGGAGCTGTACACTCATTGGAATAGTGTCCGGGTCTTCCACAATTGTAACAGTTTCGCTCTCGACTAGAAGATCTTTTGTCATTGTAGGACCTTGATTTGGAGCTTCTATCTTTGCTTCTACTCTTGTAGAACTTGTTGAAGTTCTTCACCATTAAGCTCAGTTCTTCATTGAAGTCTTGTTTCTCACTTGATGATGTAGGGGCTTCACATGAGGCTTTATAGGCACCACTTGATTTGTTGTGAAGTTCCTCTTTATCCTTAAGTGACATCTCATGAGCAACAATTCTTCCAATCACCTCCGTTGGCTTGAGATCTTTGTAATTGGGCATCATTTGGATCAATGTGCACACGGTATCATATTTTCCATCCAAGGCTCTTAGGATCTTCTTGATGATGAATTTATCGGTCATCTCTTCACTTCCTAAGCCGACAATCTCATTTGTGATGAGAGCAAGCCTAGAGTACTTTTCAGCGACACCTTCACCATCCTTCATCTTGAACTTGTCAAGTTGGCTTTGAAGCACATCCAGCTTGGATTCCTTGACGGAGTCGGTACCTTCGTGCATATCAATCAAAGTGTCCCAAATTTCCTTTGCATTCTCAAGGCGGCTGATTTTGTTGAATTCTTCGGGGCACAATCCGTTGAAGAGAATATCACAAGCTTGAGCATTGTATTGCAACATCTTCAACTCATCCGCGGTAGCTTCACGGTTTGGTTCTCTCCCATCAAAGAAGTCACCTTGCAAACCAACTCACACAATAGCCCAAACAGCGGGGTTATGTCCAAGAATATGCATTTTCATTTTATGCTTCCAACTAGCAAAATTAGTACCATCAAAGTAAGGACCTCTACGGTGATAATTTCCCTCGCTAGACGCCATACTCTCCTAGGTTGTGAAACCAAGGCTATGACCACCAAAAGCTATGGAGATCTAGCAAATGGAGACCAAAGCTCTGATACCACTTGTAGGATCGAAAGTATGTCTAGAGGGGGGTGATTAGACTACTTGACCAAATAAAAACTTAACCTTTTCCCAATTTTTGTTCTTGGCAGATTTTAGCTATTCTAGGACAAGTCAAGCAATCATCACACAATTCAAGCAAGCATGCAAAGAGTTTATGGGCAGTGGAAAGTAAAGCATGCAACTTGCGAGAATGTAAAGGGAAGGGTTTGGAGAGTTCAAACGCTATTGGAGACACGGATGTTTTTCCCGTGGTTCGGATAGGTGGTGCTATCCTACATCCACGTTGATGGAGACTTCAACCCACGAAGGGTAACGGTTGCGCGAGTCCACACAGGGCTCCACCCAAGGGCAATGGTTGCGCGAGTCCACGAAGGGCTCCACCCACGAAGGGTCCACGAAGAAGCAACCACCCACAAAGGGTCCACGAAGAAGCAACCTTGTCTATCCCACCATGGCCATCGCCCACGAAGGACTTGCCTCACTAGCGGTAGATCTTCACGAAGTAGGCGATCTCCTTGCCCTTACAAACTCCTTGGTTCAACTCCACAATCTTGTCGGAGGCTCCCAAGTGACACCTAGCCAATCTAGGAGACACCACTCTCCAAGAAGTAACAAATGGTGTGTAGGTAATGAACTCCTTGCTCTTGTGCTTCAAATGATAGTCTCCCCAACACTCAACTCTCTCTCATAGGATTTGGATTTGGTGGAAAGAAGATTTGAGTGGAAAGCAACTTGGGAATGCTAGAGATCAAGATTCATATGGTAGGAATGGAATGTCTTGGTCTCAACACATGAGTAGGTGGTTCTCTCTCAGAACAAATGAGTTGGAATGATGTGTGTGTTCTGATGGCTCTCTGTCACTGAATGAGAAAGAGGTGGAGGGGTATATATAGCCTCCACACAAAATCCAACTTTTACACACAATTTACCAATCTCGGTGGGACCGAATCAGAAAACTCGGTCTGACCGAAATAGTAAATCTAGTGACCGTTAGGAATTTCGGTGGGACTGACATGCAACTCGGTAGGACCGATTCGGTTAGGGTTTGGGCATAACGTAATCTCGGTGAGACCAATTACACAAACTCGATGAGACCGAATTTGGTAATTAGCTAACCAGAGAGTTGGTCAGGCAAACTCGGTGGGACCGATTTGCTCTTTCGGTGAGACCGAGTGAAACTCGGTGAGACCGAAAAGTTACAAAGGGGAAACACTGAGTTTACATTGCAATCTCGGTGGGACCGATTCGCTCTTTCGGTGGGACCGAAAAGGTACGAAAGGGAAACAGAGAGTTTGCAACCCCATCTCGGTGGGACCGAGATCCTTATCGGTAGAACCGAATTGCTAGGGTTTGGCAGTGGCTAATGACAAGTGAAACTTGGTGGCGCCGGATAGGAAGAATCGGTAGGACCGAGTTTGGCTTAGAGTTTTGGTCATATGTGGATATGGGAAAGTAGTTGCGGGTTTTGGAGCGTATCACTAAGCACATGAAGCAAGAGGCTCATTAAGCAACACCTCATCCCTCCTTAATAGTATTGGCTTTTCCTATGGACTCAATGTGATCTTGGATCACTAAAATATAAAATGAAGAGTCTTGAGCTTTTGAGCTTGAGCCAATCCATTGTCCTTAGCATCTTGAGGGCTCCACTTTCACATCCATGCCATGCCAATCATTGAGCTTTCCTGAAATAATTATCTTGGAATAGTATTAGCTCAATGAGCTATATGTTGTTATGAATTACCAAAACCACCTAGGGATAGTTGCACTTTCAGGGTCCCGAACTGTGCGTCTGAGTATCGAAGGTAATAGGAGGTAGGGGACACGATGTTTACCGAGGTTCGGGCCCTCTTGATGGAGGTAATACCCTACTTCCTACCTGATTGACTTTGATGAGTATATGGGTTACAAGAGTTGATCTACCTCGATATCATAATGGCTAAATCCTAGATGTCTAGCCTGTATGAATTCTGATTGTCTCTACGGACTAAACCCTCCGGTTTATATAGACATTGGAGGGACCAAGGGTTGTACAGAGTCGTTTTACAAAGAAAGGAATCTTCACATCCCAATGCCAAGCTTGCCATCCACATAAAGGAGAGTCACATCCGGACATGCGGGAAGGCCCTACGATCTTGTATCTTCTTGACCCATCAGTCCGGCCCATATCACATAGCCCGGACGACCGGGAACCCCCTAGTACAGGACTCACCCATCTTGGTGCTTTCGTTGAGAGTTCATCTGTGTTGTCAATAGAAGGATCGATGGCTCGCCTTGTCGTCAGCAACGAGATCACCTCTGGAAGGGCCCTAGTTCCTCGGCAGATCCTCCAGGTTTCACCATGGGTGCCCTCCCGGCTATCGTGCCTAAACGGTCTCCCGGACCGTCAAAACCCATCTCTGCATGAACCCCGAAAGCGTCGATAAGATGGATCCAGCAGATATCTCGTCCTTAAATGAAATGCTAGATCGCATTGCTGCCCTACGGGTCTCAACAGATTATGATCTGATTGGGCTTAAACCCGATCAGAGGGAAATCATGTCCCCACCTGTCACCCACCTAGTGACCATCATGGAAGACCAAGTCGAGGATATCATTCCTCCTATGCTAAAAACAAACTGTGGTCGGATCTCCGGGCCCTACGAGTCGGACATCCATCCTTGAGAAGAGACCATCTGTCCTCCGAACATAGAATGAGGCATTGAGCCTAACGACACTCCGGATCCTGGGCTAGTGACCTCAGATTTTTTTCAAAACCCGGATTCCACAGTGGGTCAGGGTTCGGATTTAAACCCGCCCACCCACAACAACCAATACTCCCCAAGCAGCTCCGGTCCCCCGGACATATGTGATCTAATGTATATACGACAGCAACCTCAGGAAACAGTCCATCACTTTTGGGCTAGATTCTTACTCGTTAAAAACAAAATTAAGGATTGCTGCCACGATGTTGTGGTATCAGTTTTTCGCTGCAACTGTATGGATGAAGGGATCCTCAATGCCTTCAACCCACGCCGCATACTGCACTTAGCAGATTTGGCACACATAGTACAGAAGTACGGCACGTTGGAAAGTGCCTGGAAAGCCCAGACAGCTCGGTGGAAACCACCGGCCTTTAAGCCACCCATCGGCTGGGCAAAAAGGATGCACCCTCATGGGGCACCTGATCATCGCTTCACGGACAAGAAAAGTAAGCCCTTAACGGGACATAAGACTGTCCTTTATGAATGGTTTTACAGTCCTTGCCAGATACATATGACGCTGAATTCAGAACCAACACATGGCCTTCGGGCATGTTGGATACTTTGGTAGGTGGCTAAAAGCGATGAGGCCATCCTCACCAACCCTACCCCAGCGAGGTACTCCTCTGAGGGTAACGATATCAATGTATTTACGGTCTATGAGACCTTTTCTTCAAATAATCGGGGTAAAAGGCGCTCCGCGACCTCACCGAAGTTAACCAAGTAGCCACAATAAACCCTTGGAACGACATGGCGATAACTTTCAACGCCACTGAAAAACCACGGGCCCGATCAGTCCGAGCACCAGCCGCCTTGGGTCTAAATCCAATTGTGGATGGCTTTCGGCTTACCAAAGTGCTCATGGATGGGGGCAGCTAACTAAACCTCATCTATGAGGACACGCTCAACAAAATGCTAATAGACAAAAGCCGCATCGAGCAGAGCAACACAACCTTTCGAGGTATTATCCCTAGCCGAGAAGCACGGTGTTCGGGAAAAATAAAACTTGATGTGGTATTTGGCATGCCCGAGAACTACAGGTCTGAAGAGTTAATCTTCCAGGTGGGACCTTTCAACAGCGTATCTCATGCCCTGTTGAGGCGAGATGCATTCACACGCTTTCAAGCTATACCTCATTACGGGTACATGAATCTCAAAATGGCTAGGCCCAGCGGAGTTATCACTATCGCCAGTGATCCGGACATAGCACTCTGTGCCAAAAATAAAACCACATCCCTGGCCCTCGAGGCATTACCCGAGGCCCGTGCGGCCGAGGAGCTCAACGCCCTACGCTCCACAGTAGATAGAGACGACATAATCCTTGACAAAATGTCAAAATCCACTTCTTTCAAGCCAGCAGACGAAATAGTCAAATTCCATGTTCACACGACGGATCCTAATAAAACAACAACCATTGGAGCACAGCTCGATCCGACGATCGACGCTGCGCTCAGAGCATTCTTGCGCGAGAATTGGGACATTTTCGCCAGGCTCCCTTCGGATATGCCAGGGATCGCACACAGACTGGCCGAACACAACCTCAACATAATAAAGGGGTTCAAGCCAGTCAAGCAAGCACTACGGCGATTTTCCGAATGCATGCAGCAAGCTATGGGGGAGAAGCTAGCCAAACTACTTGATGCCGGGTTTATTCGAGACATAAAACACCCGAATTGGCTAGCAAATCTGGTGATGGTACCAAAGAAGGACAAATCTTGGTGCCTTTGTGTCGATTTTAAAGACATTAATAAAGCTTGCGCTAAGGACCCCTTCCCACTGCCCCGCATTGACCAAATCATTGATGTAATTGCAGGACACGATTCGGTGTGTTTCTCTGATGCATACTCTCGATACCATCAGATTAAGATGAAGGAATCCGATCAGGCCACAAGGCATTTATCACTCCGTATGGGCCTTTCTGCTTTAACACTATGCCTTTCGGACATAAGAATGCCGGTGCCACCTACCAACGCATGATTGAAACATGCATAGAAAAACAAATTGGCAAGACGGTGGAGGCATATGTAGATGATGTAGTGATGAAAACCAAACATGTCGAATCATTGGTGGACGACGCATGTCTCACATTCGACAACCTCTGAACATATGACATACGGCTCAATCCGAAAAATGCGTTTTTGGCGTTTTGACCGGAAAGTTGCTCGGGTTCATCGTTTTCAATAGGGGAATCAAAGCAAACCCAGCCAAAATCCGAGCCTTGTCACCGTTGGTGATACCAACAGACCTAAAACAGGCCCAAATACTAGCTTGATGCATGGCAGCTTTGAGCCGCTTTATCTCCAGATTGGGAGAAAAGGCGTTGCTGCTATACCAACTGCTCCAATGTACTGACCACTTTGTGTGGACGGACACGGCAACGACTGGGTTGGAAGAAATAAAAATTCTGCTAGCAAGCAACCCAATCCTTGATGCACCTACATCGGCGAACCTATGCTATTGTATATATCTGCAACTCACCAGGTGGTGAGGACGGTACTCGTCATCGAACGAGAGGAAGAGGGACATAAATTACCACTCCAAAAACCCGTATACTACGTATCGGCGGTTGTCAAACCATGTAAATCCTGATACCCGCACTATCAAAAGATAGCATACGCGGTTTTCATGGCATCTCGGAAGCTGCGACACTACTTTCAAGAGTGCTCGATCACAGGGGCCTCCGAGGTACCACTCAACGATATTCTAAACAATCGAGACGCCACCGGCCGCATTGCAAAATGGGCCATCAATCTCCTACCATTTGAAATAACGTACAAACCATGCCGAGCAATTAAATCTCATGTGTTTGCCGATTTCGTCACCGAATGGACAGAAGCCGATCTCCCTAAAGAGTACGGCACATAATCCAGCTGGGTGATTTACTTCGACGGCTCCAAAATCTTAGCCGGATTAGGGGCCAGTGTCATCTTAACATCCCCTATAAGGGACATAGTCCGTTACCACTAGTAGAAAAACCCCCATTTGTCCCGGTTGATAAGGGCCTTTTGTCCCGGTTTGTGAACCGGGACTAAAGGGTCGTTATTAATGCCCTAACCCTTTAGTCCCGGTTCTTACACGAACCGGGACAGATGGGCCTCCATGTGGCCAGTGCGCCGAGCCGAGGCAGGAGGGCCTTTGGTCCCGGTTGGTGGCACCAACCGGGACCAATAGGCATCCACGCATCAGCATTTCAGGGGCTGGGGTTTTTGTTTTTCTTTTGAAAGGGGGGTGGGGGTTTTGGGGGTTTAATTTAGGTGTTTCATATATTGTGTTAGCTAGCTAATTAATAGAGAGAAGTGTCCTCTCTTATGTTCGTGCTTGGACGACGCTATATATACGTATATATAGAGAGGACTAGACACGCTAGCTAGTAAGCAAATAAAGGGAACAGAAGATCGTCATGAACATATGCATACAGAGAGAAGTGATATCGACCACCTCTCCTTCTCCGAGAGATTGGTCGAACAACAAGTTCTCGTATATCTATCCGACACTACCGGCTACATATATACAATAATTATCTCTTACAATATAATCTCCTAATTATATTGAACACAGGGTCCACATAGTATTCTCCGTCTTCAGTGATCACGTGGTCAAGGAAGAATGCCGCCAATTCCTCTTGAATTGCTCGCATACGATATGGTGCTAGGAGTTCATCCCACATCCAAAACATCTAATTTGAACAAGGGGGTCAATACATATATATATATATATATATGAATAAATGAAACTCAACACAAATGATGGTAATAAAATAAAATTGTGAATATTATTGCTTATGCACTTCATATTATTCGTCAGAGTACCCTCGTTCATAGGTCCTGTGGCGGATGGACTCGCAAACGTAGTATCCACAGTAATTATTCCCGGCTTCCTGCCACAACCACTTTACAAGAAATAGAGGTCAATCAAACTGATAAGCAAGCATGCTATAAATGGTATTGATGAAACTAGCGCTTGAATCACTAGGAGAAGCGTGGAACATGTTACTATAGTACTTACTTTCGGGTGTCTAAATTGCAGCTTCTTCGGCAGTCCCGAAGCTTTTTTGGTGAATTTTCTCCAAACCATGCTAGACAAAGAAAACAATTACTTGATATATCAGGAAATGAACAAAGTTGTTGATATGGTGGATAATGATCGATTTAACTTACTTCTCGAGCATTTGAGTCATGTCCGCATAGTCCTGGCGATCTTTTCGTCTCGAGTCTAAGATGGTTACTAGTCCCTGCTCAAGCTTAATCTCTAGGAGAATATAGTGGACGCTGCGCATGCATTCATAACTCATCAATTACATTACTATAACCTGGACTAATAAGGGAAACCAAATATGCACAAGATAGTAACACTCACTTGAAGTTGTCAGGAAAGAGTATTATATCCTTGTTTCCATTTATTACCAACGATCGTAGCAAGTTGGCCTCGGTATCTTCGGCACAATATTTTACCTCAGTTGCATCTATGATATTTGTGTTAATGAACCAAATATCACCGATTTGTCTTTTCTTCAATTCGGCGATCTTCACTCTTCATAATATAGTGAGGATAATTATTAATACATGCAATGAAAGAGCTGACCTATATAGAGAGACTTAATGATAGAAGTAGTACTACTTACAGACAGTAGAAAGTCACCGTTGCTTTATCGAGGGCCTTTTGATTGAAAAACTGGAAGAACTCCTCAAATGGAACATTCAACAGTTCAATTCCAACGAGGTCATGCTCCTCTCTAACTCTCGGCGTCAAAGTATTCCTCCCCCAGACTCTCTGCAGGTTTTCATGTACCAATCATGGAATCTTCGCATCATCGTTGTTAGAGATCTTTCATCTTTGACGAGAGGCTTCCCATACTCGTATTTGTGTTCCCCCACCTCCAAGAACTCATAATGTACATCGTCGGGCAGGTAATCTCCAAGATTGCTATAACTGGGCACCATCCTCGGATCATTAGTAGGCACCTTGAGCGGGGGGCATGATTGGTTTGCTTGTTCGCAGAGCTGGGGAATTTTTTCCCCAGCTTGTCATTCTTTTAACCTTTGATAACTGACAGTACTTCCCGACCGCTCCGCTTCGACAAATGACTTTGCAATAATGCGGTCATAGTTGCCTTTCGGCGGAGA
Organism: Triticum urartu; assembly: GCF_003073215.2. Taxonomy (NCBI): domain Eukaryota; kingdom Viridiplantae; phylum Streptophyta; class Magnoliopsida; order Poales; family Poaceae; genus Triticum; species Triticum urartu. Next base: position 38,371 of record NW_024113159.1, on the reverse strand, counting down.
CTTTGTTAGTTTTTTTAGGGCAGCCAGAGTGCGCTTCGCTTTCACCGGATCTACCTTCTCCTCTGGAGGTGGATGTTTCTTTGCTTTCACCCCTTCAAAGAAGTTCCTCACTTCGGCTCGCGCGATCTTGGCATTCTCCTCCGGGGTCCTCTCGTATGGTAACTTCTCTGGAGTCTTCAGAGAAGGACCGAATCTGTATTGCCTCCCGCCTCTAGCTGTACTGCTAGACACCAGCAGAGCAAACGGAGCAGTTGTGACTGTCTTCTTTCCTTGCTTACGTGGCGGAGGAGAAGGACTAAGATGCGCCGGAGCAGCCGGAGCGGCGGCGGGTCTCTTCTGCCCTTGCTGACAAGGCGGAGAAGGAGGAGGCTGGCTGCTCGAGCGCGCCGGCACAGGCGGAGAAGGAGGCGGAGTGCCTCCACGCACCGGAGAAGGAGGCTGAGTGCCCTGATCACTCGCCGGAGGAGGAGGCGGAGGAGGAGGCGCAGTGCCCAGACTCGCCGGAGGAGGAGGCGGAGGCGTCTAGTTCAGAAGCTTGATGAGCTCCTTCCGCCATAGGCATGGAGTCAATAGACAAGAACCCAGCCGAGTCTCCCCTTCATCGGTAGGGTAGTCAAGCTGGAGGTCCTCAAATCCCTCTGTTATTTCGTCCACCGTCACCCTGGCATATCCTTCTGGAATTGGACTACAGTGAAAAGTTGTGCCGGGTTCAGTAGGTCGAACAAAGCCGACAGCCTCCTTGACTTTGAAGTTCTGCCATTGCGTCATAAGGTGGCAATGTTGAGACTCCGTGATAGCATCCACGGGTTAGCTAGCTGGAGCCGTCAAGACATGCTCCGGTTGAAGCAGCTCGGTGGAAGCCACGCTGCTTCTCCGCTGAGATGGCGGGGTAGCTTCGGGGGTAGTTTCGGCAGGTCGCTTGCTGCGAGCTACTTCTCGTTCCTCTATTGCTTGAACCCTTTCGTGCAGCGTCTGAATTTGGGCATGCTCCACTTTTTTCCTCCTCTCCTGGAATTTGTAACCGCCTGCGTCCGGAGAACCAGCCTTCCAAGGAAAAGAGCCAGGCGTGCCACGTGTCCGTCCAGGGTGCTCAGGATTCCCGAGGGCCATTGTGAGCTCGTCGTTCTCTCTGTCTGGAACGAATGTCCCTTGCTGTGCTGCATCGGTATAGTGCTTTAGCTTCTTGACTGGTATGTTCATTTGCTCGTCCGTCCAAACACATTTCCCTGATACAAGGTCCAAGGTTCCGCCAGCCCCGAAGAACCAAGTCCAACAATGGTCTGGCTAGTTCATTGTCTCTGGTTCGATCCCTTTATCAAGCAGATCATTCTCAGCCTTGGCCAACTTAGGTCGGGCTTTGAGGTAGCCACCTGACCCCATGCGATGGAGAAGCTTCTTCTTTGCAGCATTTTTCTTGTTTGTCGCTGACATCTTCTTACTCTTTTCCGATGTATTCTAGGCCACAAATGCGGGCCAGTGATCTCTGATCTTCTCATATCTGCCGATGAATTCTGGTGTCTCTTCTTTGTCGACAAACATTTTCACCTCATTCTTCCACCTCCTGAATAGGTCTGCCATCTTCTTAAGAGCATGAGACTTGATTAATTGCTCTTTAACTGGCTTCTCCGGATCCTCCTCTGGCGGTAGGGTGAAATTTGCCTTCAGCTCAGTCCAAAGATCATCTTTCTGCATATCATTGACATAAGACACCTCAGGGTCTTTGTTCTTAGGCATACACCATTGCTGGATGCTGATTGGGATCTTGTCCCTAAGAAGAACCCCGCACTAAGCAGCAAATGTTTCCTTCGTCCGGATGGGTTCAATCGGCATGCCATCGCGCGCGATTGCTGTGATCTCAAACCTTTCATCCGAGCGCAACTTTTTATTCGGTCCTCGTCTCTTTACCGAAGTTGTGCTCGATCCGGAGGGCTAGAAAAAAGAAGAATTAGACGAGAGTTAATTAATATGTGTACATACCTAAACAATGAATGCATCAATTAGCTAGTCATCACAGGCTTAAGTAAAATAATTACCTGGTCAGACTCTGTTCGGTCACCGGAGCCGTCACCACGGGCCCCTTCTTGCACCAACATTGGGTCACCGGAGCCATCATAATCATGTCTTTCCTCCTCCATTCTTCGATCACCGTAGCCCGCTTCTTCTTCACCCTGTTCTGCTTTTAGACCATCATTGTCGTTAAGATATGACATGACATCACCTCTGGCTAAGATTATGTCCCCAACACCTGTTCTTGTTCCTCGTCTCGTCCGAACTCCATTGTTTCTGCAAATATTACAACATGGCAATTATTACACAAACATGACTGTCGGTGTCAAAACCGACAGATCTAGGGTAGGGGGTCCCGAACTGTGCGTCTAAGGCGGATGGTAACAGGAGGCAGGGAACATGATGTTTTACCCAGGTTCGGGCCCTCTTGATGGAGGTAAAACCCGATGTCCTGGTTGATTTATTCTTGATGATATGAGTATTACAAGAGTTGATCTACCACGAGATCGGAGAGGCTAAACCATAGAAGCTAGCCTATGGTATGATTGTATGTTGTCCTAAGGACTAAAACCCTCCGGTTTATATAGACACCGGAGGGGGTTAGGGTTACACAAGGTCGGTTACAAAGGAGGAGATATCCATATCCGTATTGCCTAGCTTGCCTTCCACGCCAAGTAGAGTCCCGCCCAGACACGAGACAAAGTCTTCAATCTTGTATCTTCATAGTCCAACAGTCCGGCCAAAGGATATAGTCCGGCTATCCGGAGACCCCCTATTCTAGGACTCCCTCAGTAGCCCCTGAACCAGGCTTCAATGACGATGAGTCTGGCGCGTAGTGTTGTCTTCGGCATTGCAAGGCGGGTTCCTGCAAAATAAGTTCCACATAAGAGTTCGAATAAAAGGATAGTGTCCGACCCTGCAAAATAAGTTCCACATACCACCGTAGAGAGAATAATATTTGCACAAATCTAATCAGCTGACACGTTTTGGCAACATGACATCATGCCATGGCTTGGTGATTATTCGAACCGTTTTTCTTTAACTAGCCCCGCACATAACGTGAGGCAGTTTCTTGACACGTCTAGTCGAAGCAGAGATCGTGTCCCCCTTATTACGGGATTCTCATCAATACGGTCGTGGGTAACCCAACCGTGCCTAGGACTCCTAGATTTTAGGCAAGTCCCAAACGGCCATGAGGAGGACGCTTGATATTCACCCTCTTTATAAAGGGTCAAGGATTTAATTTTTTCCTCTCGTGCTCAATCGAATCCTTCCCCCGCCTCGAGTTCTAACACTCAAAGCCCAGGTCAGGTGCTTCGGACCTTCAATCATGTCCGGATCCAGCCTCCAGGGCCGGTGGATGCACTCCTCCGTCACGGAAGAGGATATGAAGAAGTTGAGGGAGGCAAGATACCCAACCGTCGAAGTCTCACATCGGCTGCCCGCCCGAGGGCAGGTCGTCCCTACTCCTGAACCCAATGAAGATGTTTTGTTCATCTCCCACTTCCTCCGAGGACTAGGCCTCACTCTGGATCCCTTCGTTAGGGGTTTGATGTTCTATTACAGGCTTGATTTCCACGATCTAGCCCCAGATTCCTTTCTCCACATCTCGGCATTTATTGTCGTATGTGAGGCCTTCCTCCGCATTACCCCTCACTTCGGCCTGTGGCTCAAGACCTTTGATGTGAAGCCGAAGACAGTCGAGGGGCAGTATGCAGCGTGCGGGGGTGCATTAATAAGCAAGATTGCTGGAGCTCCGTGGCCAAAAGGTTCCTTTCCATAGGTGTCCGGATTATGGCAAAGGGAGTGGTTCTACATCACTGCTCCCAGAAGTGCCAAGTGGGTAGCTTCCCCCTCCTTTCGCTCGGGCCCTCCACCACAACTAATGTCATGGATCAGCAGGGGGCTGAGCTGGGGTCCAGCCAAGGATGTGCCCATACTGCCGAGCCGCATCCGGGATATCTTCGAGGGAGATTTTAGTTTGGTTATGGTGGTGCAAGTCATGCTGGTTCATCAAGTCCAGCCTTGCAAACGCTAGTCCCTCCGCTTGTGGGAATTCAACCCAGAAGGACCGCGCGCTATTCAGAATTTCCTCAGCCTGACGCATGAGGAGATGCACAAGTCATTCTTCGGACCCCAAATAGAGTGTCCAGACACTACCGAGGATGTGGGCCTGAGTAGCAACCGCACTGCCGACCAAGTAAGTAATCCTCTAGCCGAACATACCGTCTTTCATTTATTATGATGTCATTCTGAGAAATCACTCTTTGACCAGGACTTGCTAACAAAGGCGAAGATGATTCGGTGTTCGGCCCCCTTCCTGAGGGTTTGGACAATCCGGTATTGGAAAAGATGCTCGAGCTAGCGCCTTGCCCGGCGCCCTCAAAGGAAGATGAACGGGGGAATAATGAGGGCGAAAGCAGGCCCCCACCGCTACCAATTCCAGCCGAGGGAATGAGCACCTCCATGAAGGAGGATAACCAAGGGGAAGAATCTGACATTCTATCACTCCGGGGAAGGAAGAGCACTGCCTCTGAAGATCCGGAAACCAAGGCTTCCAAACGGGAGAAGAGGTCTCCACCAGAGGGTCCTGCCTCGGAGGGTGCTCTTGCCTCACAAAGTCCGCGTGGGGATCAGCCCTCTAACGAGCCACAATTGATCAAAAAATGCTTAATAGTAAAGATATTCTACCTTACTTCCAAGGAAAATAATCGAAGCGCTTATCTTGTAGTTCGGATCTTAGCCCTTCTGAACAGAGCTCGTCTTCAGGGGATCTTCTTTCGTAGACGATTGAGAGCGAAACGCCTCCCCCGGACTCCCCCGCTCAAGAAGCGGGCGACCTTGAAGTGTCGTCACGGAGGGCCTTCCCGGGTCTGGTGAGGCTAGAAGATAATCCTATGGTCACCCGAAGTCCCTAGTATCCGGCTCTTGAAGAGGGGAAACAAAAGAGTCCGGCGCCGTCTGGTATGCGGTCGAACGCACTGAGGGATCTGCTGAAGCGAGCGACCATCTTGGAAGAACACCATACGTTGACGGGTAAGGTGATGGAAGGGATCTGCATGACGCCTTTATGAGTGTACTAACGGGCTTTGAGGTACGTAAAATGATATACATTTGTGATAGTACCGCACATTTTTAGGTGTGCCCTGTGTAGATAGTAGCCCCTGAGACTCTGGTTGTCGCCGACCACAGCGGCAAACAGAGGATCATAGTCCCAGGTAATAACCATACCGCTTTTATCCTGGACGGGTGTAGCACGATGGTCATCTGTAAAAGAGAGGAACTTAGGTGAAAAGTTGTCATGCAAAAAGCTAGGTTTAAAGAAACCATGTACAATTCAAGATGAGTAAAAATTGGCACTTGTCTACGAGTGTTGAGCCCCTTGTATTTGTAATAGGGGTGTGGCCATCAAACCTGTATGAATTACCTATAGCTGCACCGGACTCGTCTAACCGTGTCCGTGGTCTTGACGACCTATCGAATGCTTTAGTTGGTGAGGTCGTTTTAGTGTGCGGCTGCCAAGGCAGCCGCACTCTCTTTGGCGCGCAGGGATCGCTCAATATTTCCTTTTGCTGTAATGATGCCACGTGGACCGGGCATCTTAAGCGTGAGGGAAGCGTAATGCGGTATTTCATTAAAGAGAGCAAAAGCTTCGCGTCCAAGTAGTGCTTGATAGCCACTTTGGAGCGAAGCAATGTGGAAGGTTAAATTTTTGCTATGGAAGTTATCGGGGAAGCCGAATATAATCTCTAGTAGCAGGGTGCCCGTGCAATGAGCCCCTGGGCCTGGCGTTACTCCTTTAAAGGTAGTATTGCTGTGGCAAATTTTCGTTGGGTCTATCCCTATTTTGCGGACTGTGTCCTGATATATCAGGTTTAGACTGGTGCCACCGTCCATGGCGACTTGTGTGAAGTGGTATCCGTCAATTATTGGATATAATACAAAGGCAGCCCATCCTGCGCGCCGGATACTTGCCGAGTAATCCTGATGGTCGAAGGTGATCGGTTGAGACGGCCAGTGGCAGAACAGCGCGGTGATAGGCCCTTGGGCATATTTATCTGGGAGTGCCGCTTTGTTTCTCCCCTTTATCGCGTGTAACATGTTTACTGTTTTGACTTCGGGTGGAAATTTCTTCTGTTCCCCAGTGCTTTGCTTGCGAGGCTCATCCTCGTCTTCGCTTGGTGTATCCTGCCCCTTATATTCGGCGTTGAGCTTGCTGGACTGCTTGAAGACCCAACATTCTCTGTGGGAATGATTTGCATGTTTATCGGGGGTGCTATGGATCTGACATATTTGGTCCACAATTTTGTTTAGGCTGGACAGTTCATCTCTGGCGCCTTTAGAGGGCGGCTTTTGCTGACCTGGCCGAGAGCTTCTGAATTCGGCGTTTACCGCCGTGCTGTTCGGGTTGTCTTGTTTATTCCGGCGCCTATTATTTTTGCTGCGTCGTGATTTGCTGTTTCCATATCTAACTTCGGATGTACTTGGGTCGCTGGTGCTGCATCAGGCTAGCCAGCTGTCCTCGCCCGCGCAAAAGCGGGTCATGAGGCTTGTTAATGCTGCCATTGTTCTCGGCTTTTCTTGGCCGAGGTGTCTAGCAAGCCATTCGTCTCGAATGCTTTGCTTAAAAGCTGCCGAGGCTTTGGCGTCCGGACAGTCGACTATTTGGTTCTTTTTAGTAAGAAACTTGTTCCAAAGCTTTCGGGCTAACTCTCCGGGCTATTGAGTTATATGACTCAAATCGTCCGCATCCGGATGTCGGGCATAAGTCCCTTGAAAATTTGCCCGAAAAGCGTCTTCAAGCTCTTCCCAGCTTCCAACGGAGCTTTCGGGGAGGCTTTTAAGCTACTGCCGAGCTGGCCCTTTGAGCTTGAGGGGTAAGTACTTGATGGCGTGGAGATCATCTCCTCGAGCCATATGGATATGGAGGATATAGTCCTCAATCCAGACCCCAGGGTCTGTTGTTCCGTCGTTTGAATCCCTTTGGAAATTCATGGTCCAGCACCTCGTCGGTGAAACATAGGGGGTGTGCGGCACCCCTGTATCTGGGTGTACCGTGGTGTTCGGATGTTTGTTGTGTTGCATCGTATGCTAGAGCGCGCTTGCGTTGTCCATAGATGGATCTGGTTGCGCCATCCTTTTGATGCGAGCCCTCTCGTGGATCGCGTATTGGCTTATGTGCGGCGTTGTTTGCCGCTCTATGTTGACCGTGAGGTCGTCTATCCGGTCAGATGGCCGTTTTAATTCTTGGTTGCGGGGGATCTAAGGCCTCCTCATCGAATTCAGGTAGCAACTTCCGCTTCGGGTAGCTCTTGGTGCGGCGATTACCGTCGTACTTCGCTGCTGTGTTGACTACTTTACTCCATCTGATTCTCAGTGTGTCTTGCGCAACCTTGAGCCTTTGCTTCTGCTTTTTTAGACTCCTCGCGGTGGCGACAAGCCTTTGATGGGCATTCTGTTGCTCCGGGTGCCTGTCCGGTGTGATGTCGTCCGGATTATTATCTTTGACATAGTCGGGTTGTTCGGTTTGATTCTCCGTGTTGCCGTGGTCCGGCGATGGTTCACCCTGCTCTAACGCCGGGTCTATATGATCGTTGTTTCTGCCGAGGCGGGATTTGGAGCGGTGCTTACGCTGCCACTTTGACTGCTTCTCGAGGGGACAACCCTTCGTTGCGTCCTTCCGTTCCTCTTCGTCGTTTTCTTTTGGTGTGTCCACCATGTATACATCATGTGATGAAGTGGGCATCTGGTGCCCTGTGGGCAGTGGTTCCTGTTCGTCTTCTGCATCGTCGTCCATACCGTCGATGTCTTCGGAGTCGAAGTCAAGCATGTCGGTTAAATCATCGACAGTGGCTACTAAGTGGGTGGTGGGTGGGCGACGAATTTCTTCATCATCCGTATCCCAGTCCTGCCGGACATGGTTCGGCCAGGACTCTCCTGACAAGGAGAGAGAACTTAGTGAATTCAGTATGTCACCGAAGGGCGAGTGTTGAAAAATATCCATGGAGGTAAACTCCATGATCGGCGCCCGATCGGATTTGATAGGAACGGGCGCAGGCGGTTCGGAGTCCGTGGCCGGAGAAGGATCCAGCAATTTGACAACACGACTCTCATGAGGGGTAAGGTCGGTATTTGGCTCGATCGCCGCAGAGGGTACGGCCTCCGTGGCTGGGTCTATCCACCCGTCCATGGATGGCGCGATTGGCTCCGAATTGAGGGTCGGAGAAGTTACCGGTGCGATCTCCTGAACACTATCTGATGGTAGAGCTAAATCATACTCATCGCGACCGTGCGGCGCACAAGGCAGGGGCTATAATCCGTCGAAGATCAAGTCTCCGCGGATATCGGCCGTGTAATTTAAGCTTCCAAACCTGACCTGGTGTCCAGGGGCATAACTTTCGATCTTCTCCAGATGGGCAAGCGAGTTGGCCGGCAGTGCGAAGCCGCTGAACCGAAAGATCTGTCCGGGGAGTAAAGTCTCACCCTAGACTGCATCGCTATCGATGATAGTAGAAGCCATCAAGCCTAACGCCGACGACACAGAGGAACTCTCAATGAAAGCACCAATGTCGGTGTCAAAACCGGCGGATCTCGGGTAGGGGGTCCCGAACTGTGCATCTAAAGCGGATGGTAACAGGAGGCAGGGAACACGATGTTTTAGCCAGGTTCGGGCCCTCTTGATGGAGGTAAAACCCTACGTCCTACTTGATTTATTCTTGATGATATGAGTATTACAAGAGTTGATCTACCACGAGATCGGAGAGGCTAAACCCTAGAAGCTAGCCTATGGTATGATTGTATGTTGTCCTACGGACTAAAACCCTCCGATTTATATAGACACCGGAGGGAGTTAGGGTTACACGAGGTTGGTTACAAAGGAGGAGATATCCATATCTGTACTTCCTAGTTTGCCTTCCACGCCAAGTAGAGTCCCGTCCGGACACGAGACGAAGTCTTCAATCTTGTATCATCATAGTCCAATAGTCCGGCCAAAGGATATAGTCCGGCTGTCCGGAGACCCCCTAATCCAGGACTCCCTCAATGACAACATGTGGATATATTAGTGGCAAACGTAGACCTAGCTTATTCCAGGTTTGAGGTGGCCTCGGCAACGCTTCAATGGTAGGGGCGCGGCGGGAGGGGGTAGGAGACCGACATCGTTTTTTTCTAGGGTTTGGGTGTCCTCGAGAGTTTTGGTCGAGCGAGAGGGCCGGGGGTGCTCCCGTGGTATAGGTTATCACGGGCGAAGTTATCCGGGAGGGGGTTATATCGACAACGATGACATACATACATGGGAAAATAATGTTATCGGGGAGGGGGTAGGTCGAACCCCCCCTCGTGTTGAAGTTATCGGGACACGGGGTATATCGACAACGACATATCCGATAACAAATAAGAAGACAAAGAAGAAATAAAAAGAGGAGAAGAAGATATTAATAGAGGAGAAGATTGAAGAAAAAAAGAAAAAAAGATGAGAAGAAGAAAGAAATAGAGGAGAAGAAGAGAAAATAGAATATTCTATTTTCTCTTCTTCTCCTCTATTCCTTTCTTCTTCTCCTCTTCTTTTTCTTCTTTTTTCTTCTTCTTATTTATTTCTCCTCTTCTTACTCTCCTCTTCTTCTCCTTTCTTCCTCTCCTTTCTTCCTCTTCTTATTTTCCTTTTTCCTCTCATTATTTTTCTTCTTCTTCCTTTCCCAGCTACATATATAAAACTTTTCTAAAAATGTAACTTTTGCATACATACATGGGAAATAATATTATCGGGGAGGGGTAGGTCGAACCCCCCCCCTCGTGTTGAAGTTATCAGGACATGGGGTATATCGACGATGATAGACCCGATGAAAAATAAGAAGACGAAGAAGAATTAAAAATAGGAGAAGAAGATAGGAATAGAGGAGAAGATCGAAGAAAAAGAAATAAGAAAAAAAAAGAGGAGAAGAAGAAGAAAAATAGAATGTTCTATTTTTATTCTTCTTCTTCTCTATTCCTTTCTTCTTCTCCTCTTTTTTTTCTTCTTTTTTCCTCTTCTTATTTATTTCTCCTCTTCTTCCTCTCCTCTTCTTCCCCTTTCTTCCGCTTCTTATTTCATTTTTCCTCTCAGTCTTTTTCTTCTTCTTCCTTCTTAAAAATACATGATGTAGTATTGCTTGCTTTTTTTAAAATAATGTTCAAATAGAAATTTTCGAAAAAAGTAAAGGTTTTTCCTAATTCATTGTTCATATGAATATACAAATATTTCCATATTTACAATAATTAATATCACCAAAAAAATCTATGAACATGAACATATATATATATACACACAGAAAACATATATACATACATATATACATTTTTCTAAAAATGCAAAAAACAAAAAATCTAAAATAAGGACATGTAAACAGATATACACACATACATATACTCATACATATACATATAATCAGGAAGAAACATCTATATATGTGAAAAAAAACAGCCAGGAAGAGGGGGGCGGTGCCGGCCCTGACCAAAGGGATGAGAGGTGTGGCGTGATCGGGGTAGGGGCATGGCGCGCGTCGGGGTAGAGGCGACGGCAGCGTGGTCGGGGAAGGGGAAGGGGCGACGGCGGCGTGGTCGGGGCAGGGCGAGGCAGAGGCGACAGCGGCGTGGGGCAGCTAGGGCGACGACGACGTCCTCGGGGCAGGGGCACATGGTGTGGTCGGGTTGGGCCGCTGGTGGCGTGCTCGGGGCAGGGTGGCTGCGCGTCGACGAGGCAGCAGATGGCGGCGACGGCGTCGACGGGGGGAGCTCGGGCAGCCTGGCGGCGTCGTCGGAGCGGGGGAATTGGTGCAGATGAATCTGAAAAACGCTAAGTGCTTTCTTATATACTGAGAGCATTGGTCCCGGTTCGTGGCACCAACCGGGACCAATGCCGGCCTTTCGTCCCGGTTGGTGGCACCAACCGGGACTAAAGGGGGGGTATTGGTCCCGGTTGGTGCCACCAACCGGTACCAATAGCAGCCTTTCGTCCCAGTTCGAGCCACCAACCGGGACCAATGGCCTTGTGCTGGAACTGGCGTGGTGCGGTGGGATATTTAGTCCCACCTCGCTAGCCGAGAGGCTTCGACAGTGGTTAATAAGTGCTGCTGCACTGACCACTTCGAGCTGCTCTCAAATGCAGGCTTACGGGCGTAAAGTCACTTTATCTGCCTGTGGGCCTACTGGGCCTCCTACGGGCCGGAATCCTGGCCCATGGTAGGGTTTCTAGTCGAAATCAGGACGTGGGGGCCCAGTAGGTGGCACTTTTTTTGTTTTTTTGTTTTCTTTGTTGCTTTATTTATTTTATTTTGTTTCTACTTACAACAAAATACTTAATGTTGCTATTTCTATTTTTTTCCAGTTTTTTGCATTATTTATTTTCTTTTGTTTCTTGCTTTATTTTTTTAATTCTTTTTGCTTTTAGGTGAGAAAAATTATAAACTTTCTGTTAGTGCCATTAGTTTTCAAATTTGAATAGTTAAAATTTGCATTCTTTGAAATTTGTGTGAATCACAAGTTTGTGATTAAGTTTACTATAAAAATAGTTTTTTTCCATTTTTTTGTTTCGTTTTTTGCATTATTTATTTTGTTTTGTTTTTTTGCTTTTTTTAATTCTTTTTCCTTTTAGGTCCGCAAAATTATAAACTTTCTGTTAGTGCCATTAGTTTTCAAATTTGAATAGTTAAAATTTGAATTGTTTGAAATTTGTGTGAATCACAAGTTTGTGATTAACTTTACTATAAAGGTAGTTTTTTCCAGTTTTTTTTTTTGCATTATTTATTTTCTTTTTTTTGCTTTAATTTTTAATTCTTTTTGCTTTTAGGTTAGCAAAATTATAAACTCCTGTTAATGCCATTAGTTTTAGAAAAATTACAAACTTTCTGTCAGTGCCATTGGTTTTCAAATTTGAATAGTTAAAATTTGAATTTTTTGAAATTTGTGTGAATCACAAGTTTGTGATTAACTTACTAAAAAATGAGCATAGATTCGCTTATAGAGAAAATTCAACCTAAATTCATAGTAAATTTCTATGAATTTTAGATAAATTCATTCTGAATTTAGGTTAAATTTCCTGTATAAGGGCATCTATTTTCACTTTGAGAGGAGCTCAACAAGGCAGAGAGGGAAGGGCTTATAAATCGGTGTGAGCCCCCTTCGGTTGGCGAGGTGAGACTAAACTCTGACCGCAACGAGGACCAACCCTTTAGTCCCGGTTTGTGGCACAAACCGGGACTGATGGTCATGGGCTAGGGGCGAGGAGCATTGGTCCCGGTTGGTGCCACGAACCGGGACCAATGACCTCTTTCGTCCCGGTTGGTGGTACCAACCGGGACCAAAGGCCCTGTGCTGCCCCGCGTCAAAAGTTCAGTACCACCTCGCTAGCTGAGAGAGGTCGAGAGTGGTTTATAAGCGCTGCTGCGCCCACCCTCTCGAGCTCCTCGCAATTGTAGGCTTTCAGGCCTAACCATATGATGTGTGCCTGTCGGCCTATTGGGCCACCTGCGGGCCTGAATCCTGGCCCATGGTAGGGTTTCTAGTCATATTCAGGCCGTGGGGCCCAGTAGGTGGCACTTTTTTGTTTTCTTTGTTGCTTTATTTTTTGTTTCTACTTACAACAAAATACTTATTGTTTTTATTTTTATTTATTTTATTAAAGTTTATTTTTAATTATTTTTCTTTTAGGTCACAAAAATTATAAACTTTCTGTTAGTGCCATTAGTTTTCAAATTTGAATAGTTAAAATTTGAATAATGGCCTTTTGTCCCGGTATTATGAGGGCCGAACCATAAGACATTAAAGCATTTCAAATGAACTCTGAAAAAGTTGAAAGTTGGCATGGTAACATAATTTCACCCACATAGCATGTGCATGTACAAAACGGACAATGGTATCATACTCCTCTGTTACAAAGTTGGCATGGTATCATCATAATAGTTGCGGGAGAAAGTCTTCACTTTTTCTTCGCTTGTGTCATTTGCTTATTGCGCCGTAATCATTGATAATCTTCATCGTTTATAAGGATGCTTGGGTCAGCCTTGACTTTGAAGGGAGGAATTTCATGAAACTTTTCATAATCTTCAGACATGTCTGTCTTGCCCTCCACCCCCACGATGTCCCTTTTTCCTGAAAGAACTATGTCCTTATCTTTTCTTTTTCTCGGTTTGGTAGACATGTCCTTCACATAGATAACCTGTGCAACATCATTGGCTAGGATGAACGGTTCGTCAGTGTACCCCAGATTTTCCAGATCCACTGTTGTCATTCCGTACTATGGGTCTACCTGTACTCCGCCTCCTGATACATTGACCCATTTGGACTTAAACAAAGGGACCTTAAAATCATGTTCGTAGTCAAGTTCCCATATGTCCACTAAGTAACCATAATATGTGTCCTTTCCCCTCTTGGTTGCTGCATCAAAGCGGACACCGCTGTTTTGGTTGGTGCTCTTTTGATCTTGGGCGATCGTGTAAAATGTATTCCCATTTATCTTGTATCCTTTTTAAGTCAATACAGTCAAAGATGGTCCCCTGGACAACAAGTACAGCTCATCACAAACAGTGTTGTCACCTCTGAGACGTGTTTCCAACCAACTACTGAAAGTCCTGATGTGTTCACATGTAATCCAGTCGTCGCACTGCTCCGGGTGATTGGAGTGCAGATTGTTCTTGTGTTCATCGACATATGGGGTCACCAAGGTAGAGTTATGTAGAACTGTGTAGTGTGCTTGAGACCAAGAATATCCGTCCATTCATATTATTGAGGCCCCTCCCAGCGTGCCTCTTCTAGTCAGCCTCCCCTCATACCGCGATTTAGGGAGACCTATCTTCTTAAGGCCAGGAATGAAGTCAACACAAAACCCAATGACATCCTCTGTGTGATGGCCCATGGAGATGCTTCCTTCTGGCCTAGCATGGTTACGGACATATTTCTTTAGGACTCCCATGAACCTCTCAAAGAGGAACATATTGTGTAGAAATACGAGCCCCAGAATGACAATCTCGTCGACTAGATGAACTAGGACATGCATCATGATATTGAAGAAGGATGGTGGGAACACCAGCTCGAAACTGACAAGACATTGCGCCACATCAATCCTTAGCCTTGGTATGATTTCTGGATCAATCACCTTTTAAGAGATTGCATTGAGGAATGCACATAGCTTCACATTGGCTAATCGGACGTTTTCCGGTAGAAGCCCTCTCAATGCAACCGGAAGGAATTGCGTCATAATCACGTGGCAGTCATGAGACTTTAGGTTCTGGAACTTTTTCTCTGGCATATTTATTATTCCCTTTATATTCGACGAGAAGCCAGTCGTGACCTTCATACTGAGCAGGCATTCAAAGAAGATTTCTTTCTCTTCTTTCATAAGGGCGTAACTAGCAAGACCTTTATACTGCTTAGGTGGCATGCCATCTTTTTCGTGCAAACATTGCAGGTCCTCCCGTGCCTCAGGTGTATCTTTTGTCTTCCCATACACGCCCAAGAAGCCTAGCAGGTTCACGCAAAGGTTATTCGTCACGTGCATCACGTCGATTGAAGAGCGGACCTCTAGGTCTTTCCAACAGGGTAGGTCCCAAAATATAGATTTCTTCTTCCACATGGGTGCGTGTCCCTCAGCGTCATTCGGAACAGCTAGTCCACCGGGACCCTTTCCAAAGATTACGTGTAAATCATTGACCATAACAAGTACGTGATCACCGGTACGCATGGCGGGCTTCTTCCCGTGATCTGCCTCACCTTTGAAATGCTTGCCTTTCTTTCGACAATGATGGTTGGTCCGAAGAAATCAACGATGGCCCAGGTACACATTCTTCCTGCATTTGTCCAGGTATATACTTTCAGTTTCTTCTAAACAGTGCGTGCATGCGTGGTATCCCTTGTTTGTCTGTCCTGAAAGGTCACTGAGAGCGGGCCAATCGTTGATGGTTACAAACAGCAACGCGTGCAGGTTAAATTCCTCCTGTTTGTGCTCATCCCACGTACGTACACCGTTTCCATTCCACAGCTGTAAAAGTTCTTCAACTAATGGCCTTAGGAACACATCAATGTCGTTGCCGGGTTGCTTAGGGCCTTGGATGAGAATTGGCATCATAATGAACTTCCGCTTCATGCACATCCAAGGAGGAAGGTTATACATACATAGAGTCATGGGCCAGGGGTTGTGATTGCTGCTCTGCTCCCCGAAAGGATTAATGCCATTTGTGCTTAAACCAAACCATACGTTCCTTGGGTCACTTGCAAACTCATGCCAGTACTTTCTCTCGATTTTTCTCCACTACGACCCATCCGCGGCTGCTCTCAACTTCCCATCTTTCTTACGGTGCTCACTGTGCCATCGCATCAACTTGGCATGCTCTTCGTTTCTGAACAAACGTTTCAACCGTGGTATTATAGGAGCATACCACATCACCTTCGCAGGAACCCTCTTCCTGGGGGGCTCGCCGTCAACATCACTAGGGTCATCTCGTCTGATCTTATACCACAATGCACCGCATACCGGGCATCCGTTCAGATCCTTGTACGCACCGTGGTAGAGGATGCAGTCATTAGGGCATGCATGTATCTTCTGCACCTGCAATCCTAGAGGGCATACGACCTTCTTTGCTGCGTATGTACTGTCGGGCAATTCGTTATCCTTTGGAAGCTTCTTCTTCAATATTTTCAGTAGCTTCTCAAATCATTTGTTAGGCACAGCATTCTCTGCCTTCCACTGCAGCAATTCCAGTACGGTACCGAGCTTTGTGTTGCCATCTTCGCAATTGGGGATACAACCCTTTTTGTGATCCTCTAACATGCGATTGAACTTCAGCTTCTCCTTTTGACTTTCGCATTGTGTCCTTGCATCGACAATGACCCGACGGAGATCATCATCATCGGGCACATCGTCTGGTTCCTTATGATCTTCAGCAGCTTCCCTCTTTGCAGCATCATTGGGCACATCATCTGGTTCCTCTTGATCTTCAGCAGCTTCCCCCGTTGTAGCATCACCGTATTCAGGGGGCACATAGTTGTTATCGTCCTCTTCTTCTTCGTCGTCTTCCATCGTAACCCCTATTTCTCCGTGCCTCGTCCAAAGATTATAGTGTGGCATGAAACCATTGTAAAGCAGGTGGGTGTGAAGGATTTTCTGGTCAGAGTAAGACTTCGTATTCCCAGATTTAGGGCATGGACAACACATAAAACCATTATGCTTGTTTGCCTCAACCACTTCGAGAAAATCATGCACGCTCTTAACGTACTCGGAGGTGTGTCTGTCACCGTACATCCATTGCTGGTTCATCTGCATGCATTCATCATCACATTAAAACAAAAGTACATACATAGTTCTCATCTAACAACATATAGCTCTCCAGAGCATCTAATTAATTACACCATACATTGAAACTATGTAAAACATTTCAATGCGAAAACAAATGCGATCATAATCGCAACCAAGGTAACAATTGATACAACGGCATAATGATACCAAGCCTCGGTATGAATGGCATATTTTCTAATCTTTCTCATCTTCAACCGCATTGCATCCATCTTGATCTTGTGATCATCGACGACATCCACAACATGCAACTCCAATATCATCTTCTCCTCCTCAATTTTTTTATTTTTTCCTTCAAGTAATTGTTTTCTTCTTCAACTAAATTTAACCTCTCGACAATAGGGTCGGTTGGAATTTCCGGTTCAACTACCTCCTAGATAATTAAAATGTATGTCACGTTGGTCGGCATAATTGTCATAAACAATAAATGAACCAAATAGTTATAAAAATATAATATATATATACCACATCCGAATCATAGCCGGGACGAGGGCCGACGGGGGCGGATACAAAAACCATCGCACTATATAATAACAAGCAATAATAAAAGTAAGAAAAATAGACAAGTATCTATCTAAAGTAAGAATTTTTTTCTTTCAGAAAGAAGGTAAGAACCAGAGGCTCACCCCGGTGGTGCCGGCGACGAGATCGGTGCGGGCGATCGACAGCGGTGAAGATGGGAATAGGATGTGACGGGCCGCTAAACCTAGACACATCTTGAGGAAAATGGAGCTTTGAGGTCGAGCTTCGAGAGGAGAAAGCTTAACTAGTGTGGCTCGGTCATTTCATCGAACACCTCATGTGCATAAGAGGTGAGCTAGAGCACCACAAAGCCCTCCGCTCGCCGGCCAGAGAAAAACAAAGCACTAGGTTGCTCTGCTCGCGGGCGAGGGGTATATATAGGCACCTCATTGGTCCCGGTTCGTGGCATGAACCGGTACCAAAGGGAAGCCTGTGGTCCCGGTTCAAGCCACCAACCGGGACAAATGGCGGTGGGCCAGGAGCGAGGCCCATTGGTCCCGGTTCGTCGCACCAACCGGGACCAAAGGGGCCAGACGAACCGGGACCAATGCCCCCACGAGGCCTGGCAGGCACCTGGCCTCACGAAGCGGGACCAATGCCCCCATTGGTCCCGGTTCTGGACTGAACCTGGACTAATGGGCTGACCCGGCCTGAACCAAAGACCTCTTTTCTACAAGTGTATGTATTGCAAATCATGTATACGGACTCCAATAACGCAGTCGAATATGAGGCCCTACTGCATGGTCTCCGGATGGCTATTTCTATGGGAATAAAACGCCTCGAGGTGCGAGGGGATTCAAATCTCGCAATATCCCAAATAAACGGGGAATTCGACACAAAATATCCAAAGATGGCAGCTTACAACAATGTCGTGCTCAAAATATCAGCTCAGTTGGAGGGGCTTGAGTTTCACCACATGACCCGAGACAGTAACCAAGCAGCGGACATCCTTCCTCGAATGGGCGCTAAACGCGACCCCGTTCCGCCTAACACCTTTTAGATGCACAGTTCGGGAACCCCTACCCGTGATCTGCCAGTTTTGACACTGATAGTGGCCAATCAAGTTGGCACGTAGTGCGAAGCCACGAAATACGAAGATTTGGCCGGGGAGGAAACTCTCCTCCGAAATAGCATCATTGTAGATAATCAAATGAGCCATCGAACCTTTTGTCGACAACACAGGGGAACTCTTAATGAAAGCACCAATGTCGGTGTCAAAACAGGCCGATCTCGGGTAGGGGGTCCCGAACTGTGCGTCTGAGGATCGAAGTTAATAGGAGGTAGGGGACACGATGTTTACCGAGGTTCGGGCCCTCTTGATGGAGGTAATACCCTACTTCCTACCTGATTGACTTTGATGAGTATATGGGTTACAATAGTTGATCTACCTCGAGTTCATAATGGCTAAATCCTACATGTCTAGCCTGTATGAATTCTGATTGTCTCTACGGACTAAAACCTCCGGTTTATATAGACATTGGAGGGACCAAGGGTTGTACAGAGTCATTTTACAAAGAAAGGAATCTTCACATCCCAACGCCAAGCTTTCCATCCACGTAAAGGAGAGTCCCATCCGGACATGCGGGAAGGCCCTACGATCTTGTATCTTCTTGACCCATCAGTCCGGCCCATATCACATAGCCCGGACGCCCGAGAACCCCCTAGTCCAGGACTCACCCATCTTGGTGCTTTCGTTGAGAGTTCATCTGTGTTGTCAATAGAAGAATCGATGGCTCGCCTTGTCGTCAGCAACGAGATCACCTCTGGAAGGGCCCTAGTTCCTCGGCAGATCCTCCAGATCGGTAGTTTCACCGTGGGTGCCCGCCCGGCTATCGTGCCTAAAGCGGTCCCCCGGACCATCAAAAACCATCTCTGCATGAACCCCGAAAGCATCGATAAGATGGATCCGGCAGATATCTCGTCCTTAAATGAAATGCTAGATCGCATCGCTGCCCTGCGGGTCTCAACAGATTATGATCTGATTGGGCTTAAACCCGATCAGAGGGAAATCACGTCCCCACCTGTCACCCACCTAGTGACCATCATGGAAGACCAAGTCGAGGATATCATTCCTCCTATGCTAAAAACAAACTGTGGTCGGATCTCCGGGCCCTACGAGCCGGACATCCATCCTTGAGAAGAGACCATCTGTCCTCCGAACATAGAATGAGGCGTTGAGCCTAAGGACACTCCGGATCCTAGGCTAGTGACCTCATAATTTTTTCAAAACTCGGATTCCACAGTGGGTCAGGTTTCGGATTTAAACCCGCCCACCCACAACAACCAATACTCCCCAAGCAGCTCCGGTCCCCTGTACATATGTGATCTAATGTATATACGGCAGCAACCTCAGGAAATAGTACATCACTTTTGGGCTAGATTCTTACTCATTAAAAACAAAATTAAGGATTGCTGCGACGATGTTGTGGTATCAGTTTTTTGCTGCAACTATACGGATGAAGGGATCCTCAATGCCCTCAACCCACACCGCATACTGCACTTAGCAGATTTGGCACACATAGTACAGAAGTACGGCGCATTGGAAAGTGCCTGGAAAGCACAGACAGCTCGATGGGAACCACCGGCCTTTAAGCCACCCATCGGCCGGGCAAAAAGGATGCACCCTCATGGGGCACTTGATCATCACTTCACGGACAAGAAAAGTAAGCCCTTAACGGGACATAAGACTGTCCTTGATGAATGGCTTCACAGTCCTTGCCAGATACATATGACGCTGAATTCAGAACCAACACATAGCCTTCGGGCATGTTGGATACTTTGGTAGGTGGCTAAAAGCGGTGAGGCCATCCTCACCAACCCTACCCCAGCGAGGTACTCCTTTGAGGGTAATGATATCAATGTATTTACAGTCTATGAGACCTTTTCTTCAAATAATCTGTGTAAAAGGCGCTCCGCGACCTCACCGAAGTTAACCAATTAGCCGCAATAAACCCTTGGAACGACATGGCGATAACTTTCAATGCCACTGACAAACCACTGGCCCAATCAGTCCGAGCACCAGCCGCCTTGGTTCTAAATCCAATTGTGGATGGCTTTCGACTTACCAAAGTGCTCATGGACGGGGGCAGCTGACTAAACCTCATCTATGAGGACACGCTCAACAAAATGCTAATAGACAAAAGCCTCATCAAGCAGAGCAACACAACCTTTCGAGGTATTATCCCTAGCCGAGAAGCACGGTGTCCGGGAAAAATAAAACTTGATGTGGTATTTCACGCGCCCGAGAACTACAAGTCTAAAGAGTTAATCTTCCAGGTGGGACCTTTCAACAGCGTATATCATGCCCTGTTAGGGCGAGATGCATTCACACGCTTTCAAGATATACCTCATTATGGGTATATGAAGCTCAAAATGGGTGGGCCCAGCGGAGTTATCACTATC
Organism: Triticum urartu; assembly: GCF_003073215.2. Lineage (NCBI taxonomy): Eukaryota > Viridiplantae > Streptophyta > Magnoliopsida > Poales > Poaceae > Triticum > Triticum urartu. Next base: position 18,120 of record NW_024113159.1, on the reverse strand, counting down.
GCCAGTGATCCGGACATAGCACTCTGCGCCGAAAACAAAACCACATCCCTGGCCCTCGAGGCATTACCCGAGGCCCGTGCCGCCGAGGAGCTCACCGCCCTACGCTCCATAGTAGATAGAGATGACATAATACTTGACAAAAGGTCAAAATCCACTTCTTTCAAGCCAGCAGACGAAATAGTCAAATTACATGTTCACCCGACGGATCCTAATAAAACAACAGCTATTGGAGCACAGCTCGATCCGACGATCGACGCTGCACTCAAAGCATTCTTGCGCGAGAATTGGGACATTTTTGCCTGGCTCCCTTCGAATATGCCAAGGATCCCACACAGACTGGCCGAACACAACCTCAACATAATAAAGGGGTTCAAGCCAGTCAAGCAAGCACTACGGTGATTTTCTGAATGCAAGCAGCAAGCTATGGGGGAGAAGCTAGCCAAACTACTAGATGCCGGGTTTATTCGAGACATAAAACACCCGAATTGGCTAGCAAATCTGGTGATGGTACCAAAGAAGGACAAATCTTGGCGCCTTTCTGTCGATTTTAAAGACATTAACAAAGCTTGCCCTAAGGACCCCTTCCCACTGCCCCGCATTGACCAAATCATTGATGTAATTGCAGGAAACGATTCGGTGTGTTTCCTTGATGCATACTCCCGATACCATCAGATTAAGATGAAGGAATCCGATCAGGCCACAAGGCATTTATCACTCCGTATGGGCCTTTCTGCTTTAACACTATGCCTTTCGGACATAAGAATGCCGGTGCCACCTACCAACGCATGATTGAAACATGCATAGAAAAACAAATTGGCAAGATGGTGGAGGCATATGTAGATGATGTAGTCATGAAAACCAAACATGTCGAATCATTGGTGGACGACTCATGTCTCACGTTCGACAACCTCCGAACATATGACATACGGCTCAATCCGAAAAATGCATTTTCGGCGTTTTGACCGGAAAGTTGCTCGGGTTCATCGTTTTCAATAGGGGAATCGAAGCAAACCCAGCCAAAATCCGAGCCTTGTCACAGTTGGCGATACCAACAGACCTAAAACAGGCCCAAATACTAGCTTGATACATGGCAGCTTTGAGCCGCTTTATCTCCAGATTGGGAGAAAAGGTGCTGCTGCTATATCGCCTGCTCCAATGTACTGACCACTTTAAGTGGACGGACGCGGCAACGACTTGGTTGGAAGAAATAAAAATTCTGCTAGCAAGCAACCCAATCCTTGCCGCACCTAACATCGGCGAACTTATGCTATTGTATATATCTGCAACTCACCAGGTGGTGAGGACGGTACTCGTCATCGAAAGAGAGGAAGAGGGACATATTACCACTCCAAAAACACGTATACTATGTATCGGCAGTTCTCAAACCATGTAAATCCCGATACCCGCACTATCAAAAGATAGCATACGCGGCTTTCATGGCATCTCGGAAGCTGCGACACTACTTTCAAGAGTGCTCGATCACGGTGGCCTCCGAGGTACCACTCAACGATATTCTAAACAATCGAGACGCCACCGGCCGCATTGCAAAATGGGCCATCAAGCTGCTACCATCAAAATGTGTTTGCCGATTTCGTCACCGAATGGACAGAAGCCGAACTCTCTAAAGAGTACGGCACATAATCCAGCTGGGTGATGTACTTCGACGATTCCAAAATCTTAGCCGGATTAGGGGCCAGTGTCATCCTAACATCCCCTATAAGGGACATAGTCCGTTACCACTAGTAGAAAAACCCCCATTTGTCCCGGTTGATAAGGGCCTTTTGTCCCGGTTTGTGAACCGGGACTAAAGGGTCGTTATTAATGCCCTAACCCTTTAGTCCCGGTTCTTACACGAACCGGGACAGATGGGCCTCCATGTGGCCAGTGCGCCGAGCCGAGGCAGGAGGGCCTTTGGTCCCGGTTGGTGGCACCAACCGGGACCAATAGGCATCCACGCATCAGCATTTCAGGGGCTGGGGTTTTTGTTTTTCTTTTGAAAGGGGGGTGGGGGTTTTGGGGGTTTAATTTAGGTGTTTCATATATTGTGTTAGCTAGCTAATTAATAGAGAGAAGTGTCCTCTCTTATGTTCGTGCTTGGACGACGCTATATATACGTATATATAGAGAGGACTAGACACGCTAGCTAGTAAGCAAATAAAGGGAACAGAAGATCGTCATGAACATATGCATACAGAGAGAAGTGATATCGACCACCTCTCCTTCTCCGAGAGATTGGTCGAACAACAAGTTCTCGTATATCTATCCGACACTACCGGCTACATATATACAATAATTATCTCTTACAATATAATCTCCTAATTATATATGAACACAGGGTCCACATAGTATTCTCCGTCTTCAGCGATCACGTGGTCAAGGAAGAATGCCGCCAATTCCTCTTGAATTGCTCGCATACGATCTGGTGCTAGGAGTTCATCCCGCATCCGAAACATCTAATTTGAACAAGGGGGTCAATACATATATATATATATATATGAATAAATGAAACTCAACACAAATGATGGTAATAAAATAAAATTGTGAATATTATTGCTTACACACTTCATATTGTTCGTCAGAGTACCCTCGTTCATAGGTCATGTGGCGGATGGACTCGCAAACGTAGTATCGACAGTAATTATTCCCGGCTTCCTGCCACAACCACTTTACAAGAAATAGAGGTCAATCAAACTGATAAGCAAGCATGCTATAAATGGTATTGATGAAACTAGCGCTTGAATCACTAGGAGATGCGTGGAACATGATACTATAGTACTTACTTTCGGGTGTCTAAATTGCAGCTTCTTCGGCAATCCCGAAGCTTTTTTGGTGAATTTTCTCCAAACCCTGCCAAACAAAGAAAACAATTACTTGATATATCAGGAAATGAACAAAGTTGCTGATATGGTGGATAATGATCGATTTAACTTACTTCTTGAGCATTTGAGTCATGTCCGCATAGTCCTGGGAATCTTTTCGTCTCGAGTCTAAGACGGTTACTAGTCCCTGCTCAAGCTTAATCTCTAGGAGAATATAGTGGACGCTGCGCACGCATGCATAACTCATCAACTACATTACTATAACCTGGACTAATAAGGGAAACCAAATATGCACAAGACAGTAACACTCACTTGAAGTTGTAAGGAAAGAGTATTATATCCTTCTTTTCATTTATTACCAACGATCGTAGCAAGTTGGCCTCAGTATCTTCGGCACGATATTTAACCTCAGTTTCATCTATGAGATTTGTGTTAATGAACCCAATATCACCGATTAGTCTTTTCTTCAATTCGGCGATCTTCACTCTACATAATATAGTGAGGATAATTATAAATACATGAAATGAAAGAGCTAACCTATATAGAGAGACTTAATGATAGAAGTAGTACTACTTACAGACAGTAGCAAGTCAACGTTGCTTTATCGAGTGCCTTTTGATTGAAAAACTGGAAGAACTCCTCAAATGGAACATTCAACAGTTCAATTCCAGCAAGGTCATGCTCCTCTCTAACTCTCGGCGTCAAAGTATTCCTCCCCCAGACTCTCTGCAGGTTTTCATGTACCAATCATGGAATCTTCGCATCATCGTTGTTAGAGATCTTTCATCTTTGACGAGAGGCTTCCCATACTCGTATTTGTGTTCCCCCACCTCCAAGAACTCATAATGTACATCGTCGGGCAGGTAATCTCCAAGATTGCTATAACCGGGCACCATCCTTGGATCATTAGTAGGCACCTTGAGCGGGGGGCACAATTGGTTTGCTTGTTCACCAAGATGGGGAATTTTTTCCCCAGCTCATCGTTCTTTTAACCTTTGATAACTGACAGTACTTCCCGACCGCTCCGCTTCGACAAATGACTTTGCAATAATGCGGTCATAGTTGCCTTTCGGCGGAGACTTTGCTAGTTTTTTCAGGGCAGCCAGAGTGCGCTTCGCTTTCACCGGATCTACCTTCTCCTCGGAGGTGGATGTTTCTTTGCTTTCACCCCTTCAAAGAAGTTCCTCACTTCGGCTCGCACGATCTTGGCATTCTCCTCCGGGGTCCTCTCGTATGGTAACTTCTCTGGAGTCTTCAGAGAAGGACCAAATCTGTATTGCCTCCCGCCTCTAGCTGTACTGCTAGACACCAGCAGAGCAAACGGAGCAGCTGCGACTGTCTTCTTTCCTTGCTTACGAGGCGGAGGAGAAGGACTAAGATGCGCCGGAGCAGCCGGAGCGGCGGCGGGTCTCTTCCGCCCTTGCTGACAAGGCAGAGAAGGAGGAGGTTGGCTGCTCGGGCGCGCCGGCGCAGGCGGAGAAGGAGGCTGAGTGCACTGATCACTCGCCGGGGGAGGAGGCGGAGGAGGAGGCGCAGTGCCCAGACTCGCCGGAGGAGGAGGCGGAGGCGTCCAACTCAGAAGCTTGATGAGCTCCTTCCGCCATAGGCATGGAGTCAATAGACAAGAACCCAGCCGAGTCTCCCCTTCACCGGAAGGGTAGTCAAGCTGGAGGTCCTCAAATCCCTCTGTTATTTCGTCCACCGTCACCCTGGCATAGCCTTCTGGAATTCGACTACAGTGAAAAGTTGCGCCGGGTTCAGTAGGTCGAACAGAGCCGATAGCCGCCTTGACTTTCAAGTTCTGCCATTACGTCATAAGGTGGCAATGTTGAGACTCCGTGATAGCATCCACGGGGTAGCTAGCCGGAGCCGTCAAGACATGCTCCGGTTGAAGCAGCTCGGTGGAAGCCACGCTGCTTCTCCGCTGAGATGGCGGGGTAGCTTCGGGGGTAGTTTCGGCAGGTCGCTTGCTGCGAGCTACTTCTCGTTCCTCTATTGCTTGAACCCTTTCGTGCAGCGTCTGAATTTGGGCATGCTCCACTTTTTTCCTCCTCTCCTGGAATTTGTAACCGCCTGCGTCCGGAGAACCAGCCTTCCAAGGAAAAGAGCCGGGCGTGCCACGTGTCCGTCCAGGGTGCTCAGGATTCCCGAGGGCCATTGTGAGCTCATCGTTCTCTCTGTCTGGAACTAACGTCCCTTGCCATGCTGCATCGGTATAGTGCTTTAGCTTCTTGACTGGTATGTTCATTTGCTCACCCGTCCAAACATATTTCCCTGATCAAGGTCCAAGGTTCCGCCAGCCCCGAAGAACCTAGTCCAGCAACGGTCTGGCTAGTTCATTGTCTTTGGTACGATCCCTTTATCAAGCAGATCATTCTCAGCCTTGGCCAACTTAGGTCGGGCTTTGAGGTAGCCACCTGACCCCGTGCGATGGAGAAGCTTCTTCTTTGCAGCATTTTTCTTGTTTGTCACCGACATCTTCTTACTCTTTTCCGATGTCTTCTAGGCCACAAATGCGGGCCAGTGATCTCTGATCTTCTCATATCTGCCGATGAATTCTGGTGTCTCTTCTTTGTCGACAAACATTTTCACCTCATTCTTCCACCTCCTTAATAGGTCTGCCATCTTCTTAAGAGCATGAGACTTGATTAATTGCTCTTTAACTGGCTTCTCCGGATCCTGCTCTCGTGGTAGGGTGAAATTTGCCTTCATCTCAGTCCAAAGATCATCTTTCTGCATATCATTGACATAAGACACCTCAGGGTCTTTTTCTTAGGCATACACCATTGCTGGATGCTGATTGGGATCTTGTCCCTAAGAAGAACCCCGCAGTAAGTAGCAAATGCTTCCTTTGTCTGGATGGGTCCAATCGGCATGCCATCGCGCACGATTGCTGTGATCTCAAACCTTTCATCCGAGCACAACTTTTTCTTCGGTCCTCGTCTCTTTACCGAAGTTGTGCTCGATCCGGAGGGCTAGAAAAAAGAAGAATTAGACGAGAGTTAATTAATATGTGTACATACCAAAAAAATGAATGCATCAATTAGCTAGTCATCACAGGCTTAACTAAAATATTTACCTGGTCGGACTCTGTTCGGTCACCGGAGCCGTCACCACGGGCCCCTTCTTGCACTAGCATTGGGTCACCGGAGCCATCATAATCCTGTCTTTCCTCCTCCATTCTTCGATCACCGTAGCCTGCTTCTTCTTCACCCTGTTCTGCTTTTATACCATCATTGTCATTAAGATATGACATGACATCACCTCCGGCTAAGATTATGTCCCCCAACACCTGTTCTTGTTCCTCGTCTCGTCCGAACTCCGTTATTTCTGCAAATATTACAACATGGCAATTATTACACAAACATGACTGTCGGTGTCAAAACCGACGGATCTAGGGTAGGGGTTCCCGAACTATGCGTCTAAGGCGGATGGTAACAGGAGGCAGGGAACACGATGTTTTACCCAGGTTCGGGCCCTCTTGACGGAGGTAATACCCTACGTCCTGGTTGATTTATTCTTGATGATATGAGTATTACAAGAGTTGATCTACCACGAGATCGGAGAGGCTAAACCATAGAAGCTAGCCTATGGTATGATTGTATGTTGTCCTAAGGACTAAAACCCTCTGGTTTATATAGACACCGGAGGGGGTTAGGGTTACACAAGGAGGAGATATCCATATCCGTACTGCCTAGCTTGCCTTCCACGCCAAGTAGAGTCCTGTCCGGACACGAGACGAAGTCTTCAATCTTGTATCTTCATAGTCCAACACCGGCCAAAGGATATAGTCCGGCTGTACGGAGACCCCCTAATCTAGGACTCCCTCAATAGCCCCTGAACCAGGCTTCAATGACGATGAGTCTGGCGTGCAGTGTTGTCTTCGGCATTGCAAGGCGGGTTCCTCCTCCGGATACACCATAGAAGAGTTCGAATAAAAGGATAGTGTCCGACCCTGCAAAATAAGTTCCACATACCATCGTAGAGAGAATAATATTTCCACAAATCTAATCAGCTGACACATTTTGGCAACATGACATCATGCCATGGCTCGGTGATTATTCAAACCGTTTTTCTTTAACTAGCCCCGCACATAACGCGAGGTAGTTTCTTGACACGTCTTGTCAAAGTAGAGATCGTGTCCCCCTTATTACGGGATTCTCATCAATACGGTCGTGGGTAACCCAACCGTGCCTAGGACTCCTAGATTTTAGGCAAGTCCCAAACGGCCACGAGGAGGACGCTTGATATTCACCCTCTTTATAAAGGGTCAAGGCTTTAATTTTTTCCTCCCATGCTCAACTGAATCCTTCCCCCGCCTCAAGTTCTAACACTCAAAGCCCAGGTCAGGTGCTTCGGACCTTCAATCATGTCCGGATCCAGCCTCTAGGGCCGGTGGATGCCCTCCTCCGTCACGGAAGAGGATATCAAGAAGTTGAGGGAGGCAAGATACCTAACCGCCGAAGTCTCACATCGGCTTCCCGCCCGAGGGCAGGTCATCCCTACTCCTGAACCCAATGAAGACGTTGTGTTCATCTCCCACTTCCTCACTCTGGATCCCTTCGTTAGGGGTTTGATGTTCTATTACAGGCTTGATTTCCACGATCTAGCCCAGATTCCTTTCTCCACATCTTGGCATTTATTGTCGTATGTGAGGCCTTCCTCCGCATTACCCCTCACTTCGGCCTGTGGCTCAAGACCTTTGACGTGAAGCCGAAGACAGTCGAGGGGCAGTATGCAGCGTGCGGGGGTGCATTAATAAGCAAGATTGCTGGAGCTCCGTGGCCAAAAGGTTCCTTTCCATAGGTGTCCGGATTATGGCAACGGGAGTGGTTCTACATCACTGCTCCCAGAAGTGCCAAGTGGGTAGCTTCCCCTGCCTTTCGCTCGGGCCCTCCACCACAACTAATGTCATGGATCAGCAGGGGGCTGAGGTGGGGTCCAGCCAAGGATGTGCCCATACTGCCGATCCGCATCCGGGATATCTTCGAGGGAGATTTTACTTTGGTTATGGTAGTGCAAGTCATGTTGGTTCGTCAAGTCCAGCCTTGCAAACGCCGGCCCCTCTGCTTGTGGGAATTCAACCCAGAAGGACCGTGCGCATTCAGAATTTACTCGGCCTGACGCATGAGGAGATGCACAAGTCATTCTTCGGACCCCAAATAGAGTGTCCGGACACTACCGAGGATGTGGGCCTGAGTAGCAACCGCACGGCCGACCAAGTAAGTAATCCTCTAGCCGAACACACCGTCTTTCATTTATTATGACGTCATTCTGAGAAATCACTCTTTGACCAGGACTGGCTAACAAAGGCGAAGATGATTCGGTGTTCGGCCCCCTTCCTGAGGGTTTGGACAATCCGGTATTGGAAAAGATGCTCGAGCTAGCGCCTTGCTCGGCGCCCTCAAAGGAAGATGAAGGGGGGGAATAATGAGGGCAAAAGTAGGCCCCCACCGCTACCAATTCCAGACGAGGGAATGAGCGCCTCCATGAAGGAGGACAACCAAGGGGAAGAATCTGACATTCTATCGCTCCGGGGAAGGAAGAGGACTGCCTCTGAAGATCCGGAAACCAAGGCTTCCAAACGGGAGAAGAGGTCTCCACCAGAGGGTCCTGCCTCGGAGGGTGCTCTTGCCGCACAAAGTCCGCGTGGGGACCAGCCCTCTAACGAGCCGCAATTGATCAAAAAATGCTTAATAGTAAAGATATTCTACCTTACTTCCGAGGAAAATAACCAAAGCGCTTATCTTGCAGTTCGGATCTTAGCCCTTCTCAACAGAGCTCGTCTTCAGGGGATCTTCTTCCGTAGATAATGGAGAGCGAAACGCCTCCCCCGGACTCCCCCGCTCAAGAAGTGGGCAACCTTGAAGTGTCGTCACGGAGGGCCTCCCCGGGTCCGGTGAGGCTAGAAGATAATCCTATGGTCACCCGAAGTCCCCAGTATCCGGCTCTTGAAGAGGGGAAACAAAAGAGTCCGGCGCCATCTGGTATGCGGTCGGACGCACTGAGGGATCTGCTGAAGTGAGCGACCATCTTGGAAGAACATCGTACGTTGACGGGTAAGGTGATGGAAGGGATCTGCATGACGCCTTTATGAGTCTACTAACGGGCTTTGAGGTACGTAAAATGATATACATTTGTGATAGTACCGCACATTTTTAGGTGTGCCCTGTGTAGATAGTAGCCCCTGAGACTTTGGTTGTCGCCGACAACGGCAGCAAACAGAGGATCGTAGTCCCAGGTAATAACCATACCGCTTTTATGTGCAGGTGGTGGAAGCTCAAGTGGCTAGCCGGACTAATGAGGTTGCCGAACTAAAGCGGCAACTGGATGCGGTAGATGCCGACATCGAGCTTGTTAACAAGTGACTTGACGAGGCACAGGGTAAGTGATGTTTTCTGGTGAATGTCACATAGTGAGATCAGCGTGATGCCATTATCATTAATATGTTGTGACGGCAGATGGAGCTGCCACCGTGGAGACCCTTTGAGCGGAGCTTGCCCGAGCCAAAGAACAAGCAAGGAGTAGTAATGCGGCTGCTTTGAAGACAGCCGAAGAGTTAAGAGCCAAGAAGGCCGCACATTGCGAGAGCAAAGAGAAAATGGCCAAGATGGTTGTAAAGTTAAAAGACACTGCCGACCATTGCCAGTTCATTGAAGAAGAAAACTGAGCAAAGGCGACGAACCTTGCAAAGGCCACGATGGCGACCAAAGACACCCGCTCTACCATGAGAGCGAAGAAGGAGGAGCTGCGTGAAGCCGGTGATATTGTGGCTGGGAAGCCCTTTGTGCTACGGAGGAAGTTCAGAGATCCGCGGTATGCCCCTCTGGATCGGCTGTGGAGTTCGGCAGACGCATATCTGGACTTGACGGCGAGCGCTATCGATGCGGCCGAATACTTCCAAGATCAAATAGATTGTGAAGTGGACAAGCTATTCTGGTCGCAATTTAACTTTCCAAAGCGTCGGCTTCCACTGACTGATCAGCTTGCCGAATGAGCCGAACTCAATAGGTTGTCCGGACTCGCAACGAGGTCTGTTGTGGATCATCTGTGGCCGGAGAGGCCGAGGCCGAACAACTATTTTAGCTTGGTCCAGCAGTTCCTTGGTGCGGTGCCGCGCATTCATGCGACGAAGAGGTCGGCGTGCATAGAAGTCTCGTGGATGGCCCTTGCCCGTGTCAAAGCATACTGGGCGGAGATGGATGCCACCACTGTTGCGGCGCACGGTTCGGTCATAGGCCGAGTGGCTGCCGAGCACTATTTTGAAGAAGTTCTTGAGGGTGCTCGTTTGATAGAGGCCCAGTGCTCGAAGAATATCATGTTTAAGTGACATGTATTCCCATTGTAAAAACAATGTTTTATTAAATTTATCAAGGTTGTATTTATACTTTTTCCCGAAAGTAATATGATGCCTCATGTGCGGCCGTTTATGTATATATGTATATAACCTGAAATATTGCAGTCACCGGCTTCAGCCCCCACGCATATAATGCGGGGGTGTTTGCAGAAGACGTGTGTTCACACTTAATCCAACGTCTTGGTCCTATTAAGGAGGTGATAGCGCAACGAACTAGGCAACCGGACTATAATGCTTTAACACTTTCACTTAGACAAAGGAGTTTGACGGTGGGGCTACTATATAGCCCCTGGTGGCTCCGCACTGACCCAAATTCGGGGTGCGTACATGCCTGGCCGAGAAACGGTCTTTTGTTAAGGCGGTGGAATTCTAAGATTCCGATAGGTCATCGAGTGGTTGACCAGTCTCACGCTATATCATGACAGTCAGTTTTCGACTTTCTCTACTGAGGTGCTCGTCCGGATGAACCAGGGCACAATTGCAGTAGTTCTCCTGGTGCCGCCTTAGCCGATAGAGCGGAATGTAAGGCAGCAAAATACAGGAGCCGGGCAAACCCAACATTTGACCAAAGACATGATTCGGAGCTGATGCATATAAGGCCAAACTCGCGACGCCGAACACTCCCTAAGGTATTCGGTCTTTATGGTGTAAATCGGGCATAAACAGTGCCCTTTGTAAGAAGCCCCTGGTGTCTAGGTACGTGCATTATTCTAACGTGGCCACATGCCAAGACGTCAGCATCCTTCTCAATTGTACTGAGAATCCGAGGGATGTGTATCAACAAGAGACAGTAAAAAAGGTTGATGCAGGGTCTTAATCTAAAAAGAATCCTTGGAACGGGTCCCTGCTGCACGTCTGCGCCTGTGTCTCCGTTGTGCCGTATCCTGGACGGGTGTAGCACGATGGTCATCTGTAAAAGAGAGGAACTTAGGTGAAAAGATGTCGTGCAAAAAGGTAGGTTTAAAGAATCCATGTACAATTCAAGATGAGTAAAAATTGGCACTTGTCTGCGAGTGTTGATCGCCTTGTATTTGTAATAGGGGTGTGGCCATCAAACCTGTATGAATTACGTATAGCTGTGCCGGACTCGTCTAACCGTGTTCGTGGTCTTGACGACCTATGGAATGCTTTAGTTGGTGAGGTCGTTTTAGTGTGCGGCTGCCAAGGCAGCCGCACTCTCTTTGGCGCACAGGGATCGCTAAATATTTCCATTTACTGTAATGATGCCATGTGGACCGGGCATCTTAAGCGTGAGGGAAGCGTAATGCGGTATTTCATTAAAGAGAGCGAAAGCTTCGCGTCCAAGTAGTGCTTGATAGCCACTTTGGAACGAAGCAATGTGGAAGGTTAAATTTTTTCTATGGAAGTTATCGGGGAAACCGAATATAATCTCTAGTAGCAGGGTGCCCGTGCAATGAGCCCCTGGGCCTGGCGTTACTCCTTTAAAGGTAGTATTGCTGTGGCAAATTTTCGTTGGGTCTATCCCCATTTTTCGGACTGTGTCCTGATATATAAGGTTTAGACTGCTGCCACCGTCCATCAAGACTCGTGTGAAGTGGTATCCGTCAATTATTGGATCTAATACCAAGGCAGCTCATCCTGCGCGCCGGATACTTGCCGAGTAATCCTGATGGTCGAACGTGATCGGTTGAGACGGCCAGTGGCAGAACACCGCGGTGATAGGCCCTTGGGCATATTTATCTGGGAGTGCCGCTTTGTTTCTCCCCTTTATCACGTGTAACACGTTTACTGTTTTGACTTGTGGTGGAAATTTCTTCTGTTCCCCAGTGCTTTGCTTGCGAGGCTCATCCTCCTCTTCGCTTGGTGTATCCTGCCCCTTATATTCAGCGTTGAGCTTGCCGGACTGCTTGAAGACCCAAAATTCTCTGTGGGAATGATTTGCATGTTTATCGGGGGTGCTATGGATCTGACATATTTGGTCTAGAATTTTGTTTAGGCTGGACAGTTCATCTCTGGCGCCTTTAGAGGGCGGCTTTTGCTGACGTGGCCGAGAGCGTCTGAATCCGGCGTTTACCGCCGTGCTCTTCGGGTTGTCTTCTTTATTCCGGCGCCTATTATTTTTGCTGTGTCGTGATTTCCTGTTTCCATCTCTAACTTCGGATGTACTTGGGTCGCTGGTGCTCCATCGGGATAGCCAGCTGTCCTCGCCCGCGCAAAAGTGGGTCATGAGGCTTGTTAGTGCTGCCATTGTTCTCGGCTTTTCTTGGCCGAGGTGTCTGGCAAGCTATTCGTCTCGAACGCTTTGCTTAAAAGCTGCCAAGGCTTTGGCGTCCGGAGAGTCGACTATTTGGTTCTTTTTAGTAAGAAACTTGTTCCAAAGCTTTCGGCCTGACTCTCCGGGCTATTGAGTTATATGACTCAAATCGTCCGCATCCGGAGGTCGGGCATAAGTCCCTTGAAAATTTGCCCGAAAAGCGTCTTCGAGCTCTTCCCAGCTTCCAACGGAGCTTTTGGGGAGGCTTTTAAGCTAGTGCCGAGCTGGCCCTTTGAGCTTGAGGGGTAAGTACTTGATGGCGTGGAGATCATCTCCTCGAGCCATATGGATGTGGAGGATATAGTCCTCAATCCAGACCCCAGGGTCTGTTGTTCCATCGTTCGAATCCCTTTGGAAATTCATGGTCCAGCACCTCGTCGGTGAAACATAGGGGGTGTGCGCCACCCCTATATCTGGGTGTACCATGGTGTTCGGATGTTTGTTGTGTTGCATCGTATGCTGGAGCGCGCTTACATGGTCCATAGATGGATCTGGTTGCGCCATCCTTTTGATGCGAGCCCTCTCGTGGATCGCGTATTGGCTTATGTGCGGCGTTCTTTGACGCTCTATGTTGACCGTGAGGTCGTCTATCCGACCAGATGGGCGTTTTAATTCTTGGTGGCGGGGGATCTAAGGCCTCCTCATCAAATTCAGGTAGCAACTTTCGCTTCGGGTAGCTCTTGGTGTGGCGATTACCGCAGTACTTCGCTACTGTGTTGACTACTTTATTCCATCTGATTCTGAGTGTGTCTTGCACAGCCTTGAGCCTTTGCTTCTGCTTTTTTAGACTCCTCGCGGTGGCGACTAGCCTTTGATGGGCATTCTGTTGCTCCGGGTGCCTGTCCGGTGTGATGTCGTCCGAATTATTATCTTTGACATATTCGGGTTGTTCGGTTTGATTCTCCGTGTTGCCGTGGTCCGGCGATGGTTCACCCTGCTCTAACGCTGGGTCTATATGATCGTTGTTTCTGCCGAGGCGGGATTTGGAGCGGTGCTTACGCTGCCGCTTTGACTGCTTCTCGAGGGGACAACCCTTCGTTGCGTCCTTCCGTTCCTCTTCATCGTTTTCTTTTGGTGTGTCCACCATGTATACGTCATCTGATGAAGTGGGCGTCTGGTGCCCTGTGGGCAGTGGTTCCTGTTCGTCTCCTGCATCGTCGTCCATACCATCGATGTCTTCGAAGTCGAAGTCGAGCATGTCGGTTAAATCATCGACAGTGGCTACTAAGTGGGTGGTGGGTGGGCGACGAATTTCTTCATCATCCGTATCCCAGTCCTCCCGGACATGGTTCGGCCAGGACACTCCTGACAAGGAGAGAGACCTTAGTGAATTCAGTATGTCACCGAAGGGCGAGTGTTGAAAAATATTCGCGGAGGTAAACTCCATGATCGGCGCCCGATCGGATTTGATAGGAACGGGCGTAGGCGGTTCGGAGTCCGTGGCCGGAGAAGGATCCGGCAAATTGACAACACGGCTCTCATGAGGGGTAAGGTCGGTATTTGGCTCGATCGCCGCTAAGGGTACGGCCTCCATGGCGGGGTCTATCCACCAGTCCATGGATGGCGCGATTGGCTCCGAATTGAGGGTCGGAGCAGTTGCCGGTGCGATCTCCTGAACACTGTCTGATGGTAGAGCTAAATCATACTCATCGCGACCGTGCGGCGCACAAGGCAGGGGTTATAATCCGTCGAAGATCAAGTCTCCGCAGATATCGGCCGTGTATTTTAAGCTTCCAAACCTGACCTGGTGGCCAGGGGCGTAACTTTCGATCTGCTCCAGATAGCCAAGCAAGTTGGCCGACAGTGCGAAGCCGCCGAACTCAAAGATCTGTCCGGGGAGTAAAGTCTCACCCTAGACTGCATCGCTATCGATGATAGTAGAAGCCATCAAGCCTAACGGCGACGACACAGAGGAACTCTCAATGAAATCACCAATGTCGGTGTCAAAACCGGCGGCTCTCGGGTAGGGGGTCCCGAACTATGCGTCTAAAGCGGATGGTAACAGGAGGCAGGGAACACAATGTTTTACCAAGGTTCGGGCCCTCTTGATGGAGGTAAAACCCCTATGTCCTACTTGATTTATTCTTGATGATATGAGTATTACAAGAATTGATCTACCACGAGATCGGAGAGGCTAAACCCTAGAAGCTAGCCTATGGTATGATTGTATGTTGTCCTACAGACTAAATCCCTCCGGTTTATATAGACACCGGAGGGAGTTAGGGTTACACAAGGTCGGTTACAAAGGAGGAGATATCCATATCTGTACTGCCTAGCTTGCCTTCCACGCCAAGTAGAGTCCCGTCCAGACACGAGACGAAGTCTTCAATCTTGTATCTTCATAGTCCAATAGTCCGGACAAAGGATATAGTCCGGCTGTCCGGGGACCCCCTAATCCAGGACTGCCTCAATGTCAACATGTGGATATATTAGTGGCAAACGTAGACCTAGCTTATTCCAGGTTTGGGGTGGCCTCAACAACGCTTCAAGGGTAGGGGTGCGGCGGGAGGGGGTAGGAGACCGACATCGTTTTTTTTCTAGGGTTTGGGTGTCCTCGAGAGTTTTGGTCGAGCGAGTGGGCCGGGGGGTGCTCCCATGGTATGGGTTATCACAGTCGAAGTTATGCGGGAGGGGGTTATATCGACAACGACGACATACATACATGGGAAAATAATGTTATCGGGGAGGGGTAGGTCGAACCCCCCACCCCCCCCCCTCGTGTTGAAGTTATCGGGACACAGGGTATATCGACAACGACATATCCGATAAAAAATAAGAAGACGAAGAAGAAATAAAAAGAGGAGACGAAGATATTAATAGAGGAGAAGATTGAAGAAAAAAAAGAAAAAAAGAGGAGAAGAAGAAAGAAATAGAGGAGAAGAAGAGAAAATAGAATATCTATTTTCTCTTCTTCTCCTCTATTTCTTTCTTCTTCTCCTCTTCTTTTTCTTCTTTTTTCTTCTTCTTATTTATTTCTCCTCTTCTTCCTCTCCTCTTCTTCTCCTTTCTTCCTCTTCTTATTTTCCTTTTTCCTCTCATTCTTTTTCTTCTTCTTCCTTTCCGAGCTAGATATATAAAACTTTTCTAAAAATGTAACTTTTGCATACATACATGGGGAAATAATATTATCGGGGAGGGGGTAGGTCGAACCCCCCCTCGTGTTGAAGTTATCAGGACACGGGGTATATCGACGATGACAGACCCAATAAAAAATAAGAAGACGAAGAAGAAATAAAAAGAGGAGAAGAAGAAAGGAATAGAGGAGAAGATCGAAGAAAAAGAAAGAAGAAAAAAAAGAGGAGAAGAAGAAAGGAATAGAGGAGAAGAAGAAGAAAAATAGAATATTCTATTTTTCTTCTTCTTCTCCTCTATTCCTTTCTTCTTCTCCTCTTTTTTTTCTTCTTTTTTCCTGTTCTTATTTATTTCTCCTCTTCTTCCTCTCCTCTTCTTCCCCTTTCTTCCTCTTCTTATTTCCTTTTTCCTCTCATTCCTTTTCTTCTTCTTCCTTCTTAAAAATACATGACGTAGTATTGCTTGCTTTTTTTAAATAATGTTCAAATAGAAAATTTAGAAAAAAATTAAAGGTTTTGCCTAATTCATTGTTCATATGAATATACAAACATTTGCATATTTACAATAATTAATATCACGAAAAAAATCTATGAACAGAAAAAAATCCAAATTTTTCTAAAAATCTATCTTTTGCATATATACATTTTTTAAAAATGCAAAAAACAAAAAATCTAAAAAAAGGACATATAAACAGATATACACACACATGTACTCATACATATACATATAATCAGGAAAAACATCTATATATGTGAAAAAAAACAGCCAGGAAGAGGGTGGCGGTGCCGGCCCTGACCAAAGGGATGAGAGGTGCGGCGTGATTGGGGTAGGGGCACGGCGCGCGTCGGGGTAGAGGCGACGGCAGCGTGGTCGGGGAAGGGGCAGGGGCGACGACGGCGTGGTCGGGGCAGGGCGAGGCAGAGGCGACAGCGGCGTGGGGCAGCTAGGGCGACGACGACATCGTCAGGGCAGGGGCGCGCGGTCTGGTCGGGGCGGGCCGCCAGTGGCGTGCTTGGGGCAGGGCGGCTGCGCGTCGACGAGGCAGCAGATGGCGGCGACGGCGTCGACGGGGCGAGCTCGGGCAGCCTGGCGGCATCGTCGGAGCGGGAGAACTGATGCAGATAAATCTGAAAAACGCTAAGTGTTTTCTTATATACTGAGAGCATTGGCCCCGGTTCATGGCACCAACCGGGACCAATGTCACCCTTTAGTCCCGGTTGGTGGCACCATCCGGGACCAAAGGCCTCTTTTCAGTAGCCCAAAGGGCGGGAAGTAGAGGCCATTGGTCTCGGTTGGTGCCACCAACCGGTACAAAAGGCAGCCTTTCGTCCCGGTTCGAGCCACAAACTGGGACCAATGGCCTTGTGCTGGAACTGGCGCGGTGCGGTGGGATGTTTAGTCCCACCTTACTAGCCGAGAGGCTTGGACAGTGGTTAATAAGCGCTGCTGCGCTGACCACTTCGAGCTCCTCTCAAATGGAGGCTTACGGGCCTAAAGTCACTTTATCTGCTTGTGGGCCTACTGGGCCTCCTGCGGGCCTGAATCCTGGCCCATGGTAGGGTTTCTTGTCGTAATCAGGACATGGGGGCCCAGTAGGTGGCACTTTTTTGTTTTTTTGTTTTCTTTGTTGCTTTATTTATTTTATTTTGTTTCTACTTACAACAAAATACTTAATGTAGCTATTTCTATTTTTTCCAGTTTTTTTTTGTTTTTTGAATTATTTATTTTCTTTTGTTTCTTGCTTTATTTTTTAATTCTTTTTTTCTTTTAGGTGAGAAAAATTATAAACTTTCTGTTAGTGCCATTAGTTTTCAAATTTGAATAGTTAAAATTTGCATTCTTTGAAATTTGTGTGAATCACAAGTTTGTGATTAACTTTACTATAAAAATATATTTTTCCATTTTTTGTTTTGTTTTTTGCATTATTTATTTTGTTTTCTTTTTTGCTTTTTTTAATTCTTTTTGCTTTTAGGTCCGCAAAATTATAAACTTTCTGTTAGTGCCATTAGTTTTCAAATTTGAATAGTTAAAATTTGAATTGTTTGAAATTTGTGTGAATCACAAGTTTGTGATTAACTTTACTATAAAGATAGTTTTTTTCTAGTTTTTTTGTTTTGTTTTTTGCATTATTTATTTTCTTTTGTTTTTTGCTTTAATTTTTAATTCTTACTACTTTTAGGTTAGCAAAATTATAAACTTTCTGTTAATGCCATTAGTTTTAGAAAAATTACAAACTTTCTGTTTGTGCCATTGGTTTTCAAATTTGAATAGTTAAAATTTGAATTTTATGAAATTTGTGCGAATCACAAGTTTGTGATTAACTTACTAAAAAATGAGCATAGATTCGCTTATAGAGAAAATTCAACCTAAATTCATAGTAAATTTCTATGAATTTCAGATAAATTCATTCTGAATTTAGGTTAAATTTCCTGTATAAGGGCATCTATTTTCACTTTGAGAGGAGCTCAACAAGGAAGAGAGGGAAGGGCTTATAAATCGGTGTGAGCCCCCTTCGGTTGGCGAGGTGAGACTAAACTCTGACCGCAACGAGGACCAACCCTTTAGTCCCGGTTTGTGGCACAAACCGGGACTGATGG
>NW_024113158.1:0-16525 GCF_003073215.2 Triticum urartu | reverse complement strand
CAAAAAAACAGAATCTGTCAAAAACAGAACAGTCTGTAGTAATCTGTAGCTAGCGCAAGATCTGGAACCCCAAAAATTCTAAAATAAATTGCTGGACGTGAGAATTTATCTATTAATCATCTTCAAAAAGAATTAACTAAATATCACTTTCCAAATAAAAATGACAGCAGTTCTCGTGAGCGCTAAAGTTTCTGTTTTTTACAGCAAGTTCAACAAGACTTTCCCCAAGTCTTCCCAACGGTTCTACTTGGCACAAACACTAATTAAACACAAAAAACACAACCAAAACAGAGGCTAAATAATTTATTTATTACTAAGAGAAAAAAGCAAGGAATAAAAATAAAATTGGGTTGCTCCCAACAAGCGCTATCGTTTAACGCCCCTAGCTAGGCATAAAAGCGGGATAGATCTAGTATTGCTAGTATAAGATCAGCTGGCAGCAAGTTTTCTTTGAGGCAAGCAAAAGTAATCAAAAGGGCTAAATTTAATAGGAAGAAGTCCCCAAGATCAATTTTAGGAGGTATAGGTTCCTCTTTCGGCCCTTCGTTGTACAACCAATTCATCATTATAAGCATTCTTTTGACAGAACTTTGTGAGCCTAGACTCAAGAGAGTATCCTAGCTCATTATTTCGAATAGCCAAATCATCATTAAGTTCAGAGATTCTATCAATTAAAATATTGGTTGGCACCTTTTTTCTGAGGTTTTCATTAAAAGCAACATAGTCAGGAGATTGAAAGCGCATAATTTCTTCTTGATCGAAGAGGATAGATTCTATGGGAGGACGACCAGCGTCCACCCTATAGTGCGCAAAGATTTCTTTGGCTTCTTTTATTATAAATCTGAATTCATGAGCCAAAAAGATAGTAGCGGCACGCTTAACAGAGGAATGCTCGATATTAGAAAATTCTAGGAAAACTCTTTGTATAGATGGGTGCATATGCATAAATTGCCTTTCAAGTTCAACGATAAGCATGGCAATAGCGTCCGCAAGACTACTAGTTCTATGGAGAATAGAACCGCCCATAGAGGGCAAAGCACCGGCACAAGTAAAGAAATCTTGAATAACTCCTTTTCCAATAATATTACCACTACCGATTCGAAATCTTTTTGTATGGTAGGTAGGGGGTTCTTAGCAGGAGCATCAGAATTTTCCATGATATTGTTATCTATTGGTGATAACTTCCCCAATTTCAGACATAACGACAAGCAAGCAAACTAGCACAGAAAGGCAAAGGAAAGAGGCAAATAGAGAGGGAGGATAGAGAGAGAGGGCGAATAAAACGGCAAGGGTGAATTGGGGGGAGAGGAAAACGAGAGGCAAATGGCAAATAATGTAATGCGAGAGATAGGGATTGTGATGGGTACTTGGTATGTTGACTTTTTGCGTAGACTCCCCGGCAACGGCGCCAGAAATCCTTCTTGCTACGTCTTGAGCTTGCGTTGGTTTTCCCCGAAGAGGAAGGGATGATGCAGCAGAGTAGCGTAAGTATTTCCCTCAGTTTTTGAGAACCAAGGTATCAATCCAGTAGGAGGCCACGCTCAAGTCCCTCGTACCTGCACAAAGCGATAGCTACTCGCAACCAACGCGATTAGGGGTTGTCAATCCCTTCACGGTCACTTACGAGAGTGAGATCTGATAGATATAATATTTTTGGTATTTTTTGTATAAGATGCAAAGTAAAAAGTAAAAGCAAAGTAAAAAGCAAAGCAAGATTAAAGTGATGGAGATTGATATGATGAGAATAGACCCGGGGGCCATAGGTTTCACTAGTGGCTTCTCTCAAGAGCATAAGTATTCTACGGTGGGTGAACAAATTACTGTTGAGCAATTGACAGAATTGAGCATAGTTATGAGAATATCTAGGCATGATCATGTATATAGGCATCACGTCCGTGACAAGTAGACCGAAACGATTCTGCATCTACTACTATTACTCCACTCATCGACCGCTATCCAGCATGCATCTAGAGTATTAAGTTAAAAACAGAGTAACGCCTTAAGCAAGATGACATGATGTAGAGAGATAAATTCATGCAATATGAAATAAACCCCATCTTGTTATCCTCGATGGCAACGATGCAATACGTGCCTTGCTGCCCCTTCTGTCACTGGGAAAGGACACCGCAAGATCGAACCCAAAGCTAAGCACTTCTCCCATGGCAAGAACTACCAATCTAGTTGGCCAAACCAAACGGATAATTCGAAGAGACTTGCAAAGATAACCAATCATACATAAAAGAATTCAGAGAAGATTCAAATATTATTCATAGATAGACTTGATCATAAACCCACAATTCATCGGTCTCAACAAACACACCGCAAAAAGAAGATTACATCGAATAGATCTCCACAAGAGAGGGGGGAACTTTGTATTGAGATTCAAAGAGAGAGAAGAAGCCATCTAGCTACTAACTATGGACCCGAAGGTCTGAGGTAAACTACTCACACTTCATCGGGAGGCTAGGATGATGTAGAAGCCCTCCGTGATGACGGCCCTCTTCCGGCGGAGCTCCGGAACAGGCCCCAAGATGGGATCTCGTGGATACAGAAAGTTGCGGCGGTGGAATTAGGTTTTTGGCTCCTGTTCTGATCGTTTGGGGGTACGTGTGTATATATAGGAGGAAGGAGTACGTCGGTGGAGCACCGAGGGGCCCACGAGGCAGGGGGCGCCCTGGGGCCCCACCCTCGTGACCTCCTCTTTGATCCCTTGCAGTAGGGTCCAAGTCTCCTGGATCACGTTCGGTGAGAAAATCACGTTCCCGAAGATTTTATTCCGTTTGGACTCCGTTTGATATTCTGTTTCCGAAACACTAAAATAGGCAAAAAAACAGCAATTCTGGGCTGGGCCTCCGGTTAATAGGTTAGTCCCAAAAATAATATAAAAGTGGAAAATAAAGCCCAATATAGTCCGGCTATAATCTCCCACAGTGTCGAAGCAGATAGAGGCATAAACGCATTGAAAGCAATGTCGCAAGTGAGGTAATCTTCACACAACCCATGTAATACATAAGGGAAAGAGATACATAGTTGGCTTACAATCGCCACTTCACACAATACATGAATAAAGCATTACATCATCCAGATACAATCAAGGTCCGACTACGGAACCAAAATAAAAGAAGACTACCCCAAATGCTACACAGATCCCCGATCGTCCCAACTGGGCTCCACTACTGATCAACTGAACGGAACAACATAAAGAAAGATCTTCATCGAGCTCCTCCTTGAGCTTGGTTGCGTCACTGAACAACATCGGCACCTGCAATGGTTTTGGAAGTATCTGTGAGTCACGGGGACTCAGCAATCTCACACCCTCGCGATCAAGACTATTTAAGCTTATAGGAAGGGTAAAAGGTATGAGGTGGAGCTGCAGCAAGCGACTAGCATATATGGTGGCTAACATACGCAAATGAGAGCGAGAAGAGAAGGCAAAGCACGGTCGAGAAACTATGATCAAGAAGTGATCCTAGAACAACCTACGTCAAGCATAACTCCAACACCGTGTTCACTTCCCGGACTCCGCCGGAAAGAGACCATCACGGTTACACACGCGGTTGATGTATTTTAATTAAGTCAACTTCAGGTTTTCTACAACCGGACATTAACAAATTCCCATCTGCCCATAACCGGCACGGCTTTCGAAAGTTCAAATCCCTGCAGGGGTGTCCCAACTTAGCCCATCACAAGCTCTCACGGTCAATGAAGGATATTCCTTCTCCCAAGACAATCCGATCAGACTCGGAATCCCGGTTACAAGACATCTCGACAATGGTAAAACAAGTCCAGCAAGACCACCCGCTGTGCCGACAAATCCCGATAGGAGCTGCACATATCTCGTTCTCAGGGCACACCGGATAAGCTAAGCGTACGGGACCAGTAACCCAAGTTGCTCATCAAGTACGGCCCCCGTCTCTGCAGATTTTCAAGTACCTCATGCAATCTTCGATCATAGTTGATAGAGATTCTTTCATCTTTGAGAGAGGCTTCCCGTACTCGTATCTTTGTATCTGCACTCATGAATCATAATGTACATCGTCGGGCAGGTAATCTGCAAGATTGCTATAACCGGGCACCATCCTCGGATCATTAGCGACGTTGTCGCTAGGCACCTTGAGCGGGGGGCACGATTGCTTCGCTTGTTCGCCGAGCTGGGCAATTTGTTTCCTAGCTCGTCGTTCTTTCAGCCTTTGATCACTGACAGTACTTCCCGACCGCTCCGCTTCGGCAAATTCCTTTCCAATAATGCGCTCATAGTTTCCTTTCGGCGGAGACTTGGGTGGTTTTGTCAGGGCAGCCAGAGTGTGCTTCGCTTTCACCGGATCTACCTTCTCCTCCGGAGGTGGATGTTTCTTTGCTTTCACCCCTTGAATAGTTCCTCACTTCTTCTCGTGCGATCTCGGCGTTCTCCTCCGGGGTCCTCTCGTATGGTAACTTCTCTGGAGTCTTCAGAGAAGGACCGAATCTGTATATCCTCCCGCCTCTGGCTGTACTGCTAGACGCCGACCGAGCAGACGGAGCGGTTGTCTTCTTTACTTGCTTACGAGGCGGAGGAGAAGGACTACGACGCGCCGGAGCAGCTGGAGCGGCGGCAGGTCTCTTCCGCCCTTGCTGACGAGGCGGAGAAGGAGGAGGCTGGCTGCTCGGGCGCGTCGGCGCAGGCGGAGAAGGAGGCGGAGTGCCGCCACGCGCTGGAGAAGGAGCCGGTCGAGTGCCCTGATCGTCACTCGCCGGAGGAGGAGGCGGTGGAGGAGGCGGAGTGCCCTGACTCGCCGGAGGAGGAGGCGGTGGAGGAGGCAGAGTGCCCTGACTTGCCGAGGAGGAGGAGGCGGAGGCGTCCAGTTCGGAAGGTTGATGAGCTCCTTCCGCCATAGGCATGGAGTCTTCAGAGCAGACCCCAGCCTAGTCTCCCCTTCACCGGTAGGGTGGTCAAGCTGGAGGTCCTCAAATCCCTCCGTTATTTCATCCACCATCACCCTAGCATATCCTTCTGGAATGGCCGGCAGTGAAAAGTTGCGCCGGGTTTCAGTAGGATAAACAGAGCCAACAGCCGCCTTGACCTTCAAATTCATCCATTGCGTCATAAGGTGGCAATTTTGAGACTCCGTGATAGCATCCACGGGATAGCTGGCAGGAGCCGTCAAGGCATGCTCCGGCTGAAGCAGCTCGGTGGAAGCCACGTGCTTCTCCGCTGAGATGGCGGGGTAGCTTCGGGGGAAGCTTCGGCAGTTCGTTTGCTGCGATTTGCTTCTCGTTCCTCTATCGCTTGTACCCTTGCTTGCAGCGCCTGCATTTGGGTCTGCTGCACTTTTTTCCTCCTCTCCTGGCATTTGTAACCGCCTGCGTCCGGAAACCCAACCTTCCACGGAATGGAGCCTGGCGTGCCTCGTGTCCGTCCAGGGTGCTCAGGATTCCGAGGGCCATTGTGAGCTCGTCGTTCTCTCTGTCTGGAACGAACGTCCCTTGCTGCGCTGCTTCGATATACTGCTGAAGCTTCTTGACTGGTATGTCCATTTGATCGTTCGTCCAAATGCACTTCCCTGATACAGGGTCCAAGGTTCCGCCAGCCCCGAAGAACCAAGTCCGGCAACGGTCTGGCCAGTTAATTGTCTCTGGTTCGATCCCTTTATCAACCAGATCATTCTCAGTCTTGGCCCACTTAGGCCGGGCTACGAGGTAGCCACCTGACCCCGTGCGATGGTGATGCTTCTTCTTCACAGCATTTTGCTTGTTTGTCGCCGACATCTTCTTACTCTTTTCCGATGTCTTGTGGGCCACAAATGCGGGCCAGTGATCTCTGATCTTCTCATATCTGCCCTTGAATTCTGGTGTCTCTTTATTTTTCGACAAACTTATTCAGCTCTTTCTTCCACCTCCTGAATAGTTCTGCCATCCTCTTAAGAGCAAAAGACTTGATTAATTGCTCTTTAACTGGCTTCTCGGATCATCCTCTGGCGGTAGGGTGAAATTTGACTTCAGCTCAGTCCAAAGATCATTTTTCTGCATATCATTGACATAAGACACCTAGGGTCTTCTGTAGCCGGCTTTAACCATTGCTGGATGCTGATCGGGATCTTGTCCCTAACCAAAACCCCGCACTGAGCAACAAATGCGCTCTTTGTCCGGAGGGGTTCAATCGGTTGGCCGTCGGGCGCGATTGCTATGATCTCAAACTTTTCATCCGAGCTCAACTTTTTCTTCGGGCCTCGTCTCTTTACCGAAGTTGTGCTCAATCCGGAGGGCTAGAAAAAAGAACAAAGACTTAATTAATATGTGTACATACCAAAACAATGAATGCATCAATTAGCTAGTCAGCAGAAGCTTAACTAATATATATACCTGGCCGGACTCGGTTCGGTCACCGGAGACGTCATCACGGTCTCCTTCTTGCACCGGCATTGGGTCACCGGAGCCGTCCTCACGGTCTCCTTCTTGCACCGGCATTAGGTCACCGGAGCCATCATAATCATAGCCAGCTGCTTCCAGACCATCGGTGTCGTTGAGAAACAACGAGCAGACGGCATCACTTCCTCGTGCGATTATGTCCCCCAACAACTCTTCTTGTACTTCGTCTCGGGCGGTGTCCATAGTTTCTACAAATATTTACATGGCAATTATTATTCAAACATGACAGATGGATATATTAGTGGCAACGTAGAACTAATATTAATTAGTGGCCTCGACGCTGCTTCTCTAGGGTTTGGGGTGGCCTCGACAACGCTTCAAGGATAAAAAAAGAAGAGGAAGAAGAAAAAAAAGAGGAGAAGAAAGAATAGAGGAGTAAACTCCTCTATTCTTTCTTCTCCTTTTTTTCTTCTTCTTCCTCTTTTTTTATCGGGAACGAGGGTCGTCGAGGGTCACCGAGCGGTAGAGGAAACCCTAAATAGCAAGTATCGTGGGTGTGAGATACATGTGGCCGTCGGTGTCGGACACTACATCCACGTCCCACAAGTGACGCGGTCGACGCCACGTCACTTGTGGGACGTGGATGTAGTGTCCGACACCGACGGCCACATGTATCTCACAGACGATACTTGCTATTTAGGGTTTCCTCTACCGCTCGGCGACCCTGACCCTTGACGACCCTCGTTCCCGATAAAAAAGAGGAAGAAGAAGAAAAAAGAGAGAAGAAATTTTTCTCCTCTTTTTTTTCTTCTTCCTCTTTTTTATCGGAAACGAGGGTCGTCGAGGGTCGCCGAACGGTAGAGGAAACCCTAAATAGCAAGTATCGTGGGTGTGAGATACATGTGGCCATCGGTGTCGGACACTACATCCACGTCCCACAAGTGACGTGGGCGTCGAAGCCCGTCACTTGTGGGACGTGGATGTACTGTCCGACACCGACGGCCACATGTATCTCACACCGATGATACTTGCTATTTAGGGTTTCCTCTACCGCTCGGCGACCCTCGACGACCCTCGTTCCCGATAAAAAAAGAGGAAGAAGAAGAAAAAAAGAGGAGAAGAAAGAATAGAGGAGAAGAACTCCTCTATTCTTTCTTCTCCTCTTTTTTTTCTTCTTCTTCCTCTTCTTTTTTTATCCTCTTCTTCCTCTCATGTTCGACGACCCTCGACCCCTCGGCGACCCTAGACCCCCTCTCGACCCCCCTCATGTCGAAGTTATCGGGTAGGGGATATATCGACAACGACATACCCGATACATACATACATACATATCACATGCATCCATAAATATATGAACAAAATTATTATCTACTAATTAACAACCTAAATAAAAAAACTAATACATATAGGAAGAAGAAGAAGAAAAAAGAAGAGAAGAAAGAATAGAGGAGAAGACTTCCTCTTCTTCCTCTCCTCTTCTTCTCCCTCTTCTTCCCCTTCTTCCTCGCCTCTCTCATGAATGTCCGACGTTCTCGACCCTTGACCCCCTAAACTAGTTCTCAACCCTCGACCCCCTAAACTAGTTCTCGACCCCCTCATGTCGAAGTTATCAGGGAGGGGGTATATCGACCCCCCCTCATGTCGAAGTTATCGGGGAGGGTTATATCGACCCCCCTCCTGTCGAAGTTAACGGGGAGGGGGTATATCGACAATGACATACATACATGGAAAAAAATGCTATCCATCTATACATACATAGCCACATACATATATACATGGAAATAATGCTATGAAAAAAATATGACATAATATTATCGGGGAGGGGGTATATCGACCCCCCTCGTGTTGAAGTTATCGGGAGGGGGTATATCGACCCCCCACGTGTCGAAGAAAAAAAGAAGAAAAAAAGAGGAGAAGAAGAAAGGAATAGAGGAGAAAAGAGAAAATAGAATATATATTCTATATTTCTCTTCTTCTCCTCTATTCGTTTCTTCTTCTCCTCTTCTTTTTCTTCTTTTTTCTTCTTCTTATTTATTTCTCCTCGTCTTCCTCTCCCCTCTTCTTCTCCTTTCTTCCTCTTCTTATTTCCTTTTTCCTCTCATTCTTTTTCTTCTTCTTCCTTCTTAAAAATACATGAAGTAGTATTGCGTAATTCATTGTTCATATGAATATACAAACATTTTCATATTTACAATAATTAATATGACCAAAAAAATCTATGAACAGAAAAAAATCCTAATTTTTCTAAAAACTATCTTTTGCATATATACATGAACATATATATACACAGAGAACATATATACATATATATAAAAACAAGCATATAAGCATATATATGAAAAAAATGCTAGCTAGCTAGGGAGGGCGCCGGCCGGACCAGGAGGACCGCGTGTTCGGCGGCGAGGATGGCGACGGGGCAGTGGGCGCGCGCTCGGGGTAGGGGGCGCGGGCTACGGCGACGGCGGGCCGGGGCGGCGCGCATCGGGGAAGGGGCCGGCGCGGGCGACGGCGAGGGCGGGCCGGGGCGGCGCGCGTCGGGGCAGGGACGCGGGCGATGGTGACGGGGGCGGGCCGGGGCGGCGCGCGTCGGGGCAGGGGCGCGGGCGACGGCGACGATGGGGGCGGGCCGGGGCGGGCGGCGTCGGGGCAGCCTGGCGGCGTCGGCGTCGTCGGGGGCGGCAACTGCAAGATGAGAGTGAAAATTTCCTAAGTGTGGACTTATATAGCAGAGCCTTTAGTCCCGGTTCGTGGCAGCAACCGGGACTAAAGGGGGGCATTGGTCACGGTTTGTGCCACGAACCGTGACCAATGCACCCTTTAGTCGGTTGGTGCCACCAACCGGGACCAAAGGCCTTGTGCGGCTGCTGCGTCGAAAGTTTAGTCCCACCTCGCTAGTTGAGAGGGGTGCGCAGTGGTTTATAAGCCCCACTGCCGCACCCCTCTCGAGCTCCTCTCCATTGCAGGCTTACGGGCCTAATTGTCACTGCTATGCCTGTGGGCCTACTGGGCCTCCTGCGGGCCTGAATCCTGGCCCTTGGATGGGTTTCTAGTCGTATTCAGGCCGTGGGGCCCAGTAGGTGGCTTTTTTTGTTTTTTTGTTGCTTTATTTATTTTCTTTTGTTTTTTGCTTTATTTTTTAATTCTTTATGCTTTTAGTTTTAGAAAAATTATAATTTTTTTTAATGCCATTAGTTTTCAAATTTGAAAACACTTTTTTTGTTTTTTGTTTTCTTTGTTGCTTTATTTATTTTATTTTGTTTCTACTTACAACAAAATACTTATTGTTGCTATTTTTTCCAGTTTTTTTGTTTTGTTTTCTGCATTATTTATTTTCTTTTGTTTTTTGCTTTATTTTTTTATTCTTTTTGCTTTTAGTTTTAGAAAAATTATAAACTTTCTGTTAGTGCCATTAGTTTTCAAATTTGAAAACACTTTTTTAGTTTTTTTGTTTTCTTTGTTGCTTTATTTATTTTATTTTGTGATTAACTTTACTATAAAAATAGTTTTTTTCCTGTTTTTTTGATTTGTTTTTTGCATTATTTATTTTCTTTTGTTTTTTGCTTTAATTTTTAATTCTGTTTGCTTTTAGGTTAGCAAAATTATAAACTTTCTGTTAGTGCATTAGTTTTAGAAAAATTATAAACTTTCTGTTAGTGCCATTAGTTTTCAAATTTGAATAGTTGACCAAAATTTGGCCTTGTTTTATGAATTAAAAATTTTGCCAGGAATTAAAACTTTGAATTTCTAAGCTCCATTTTGATTTTTAAATCATTTCCTTCCCTGTTATGATGAGTTTTTCCCAAAGAGAAAACTTTTCAAAATATGTCATTGGACATATTTAATCTCTCAAGAGAATTTTCCTTATTTAATATAACTAATTAAATAATTAAGTTGCTTGATCTTTATTTCTTGAAAATGGTTTTTCAAGGTTAAATGGCCATATTTGAACTACAACCATTTGATAAATTCACTTAAAATTCCAACCAAAATTTGGAGATGTCATGTGATGTTTTTAAATCACTTTTGTGCAAAAACATCTTTATTTTATGAAATATTTTGAGCTCTACACTCAATTTTTCCTTCTCTGGTCCATAGTGCAATTTGCACTACAACCCATTTAAATATTCTTTCTAGCCTCCACCAAAATTATGGGATATTGGTAGTAGCATATGATTCAACTTTATGCAAAAAACCCAGTAATGTTATTTGCAAATTTTGAGTGAATCAACCTCATCTTCATTCTGGTCCTGATGGTTTGTACAATATATTTTTGCTTGCTCTTTAACCCTTGATTCTTTCTCCTACTTGTAGTCCTCCATAACCTCTAATCCAGGAGCATGCACCCATTGGATATTTTGGTTCATGAAATAATGTCATTTATTTCCTGTCCAGAATTGAAGTTTTGCAAAACTTGCACTAACAAGTTTCTGCTTTTGGCAAACAACCTACCCTTATTCATCTAAAGAGACCACCTCTGGAAGTTTTGGCCACTCCAAGAGATGCCTAGGTGCCTGTGGCATTTTGTCGACCTGGAGAGCATGACCAGTTTTGACATGAGTTTTGGCATTGCACTGTGAGCTTGCACCTCTGATCAAACAAGCATGTCCACTAGGCTCCCAGTTGCTCCTACCTGGGTCTGTTAATTGCCAGCCTCGACCGCGACCTCTAGCGTGCTCTGGCATAGTGTCGAACACGTCCCGTGCACGCCCGGAGCGCGAGCAGAGCGCGCGTATTGCACGACCCGCGCCCGAGCCGACACGCTGGCCCCACGGCTTTGGCCCGCTCTGCAGCACCTCGCCACGCGCTCCCCTTCTCACCGAACACGCCAAGCAGCCCCCGCCGCGCCCGACAGGCCAAGCGCTAGCCGCCGCCGCCGCCCGACAGCCTCTGCCCATGTCGGCGCCGCCAAAGCCACTCCCGCTCGCCACCTGGCCCCTGGAGCAGTGCCCACTCGTCCCGTACTGTTTGCCGTCATCCCCAGCCACGCCACGTCGCCCTAGCTACAGAGAGGCGGTTCGCCGGCATCCTCATCCAGCCGCCGCGGAACCGACCTCGACGAGCTATAAAGGGAGGCCCCCGAGCTTCCCCGAGCACGCAGGCAACCTCAGGCCACCCCATTGGCACTCCCCTAGCTCGCATTCGACCCGGGGAGGTCTCCTTCCTCGTCTCCGGCAACTGCTGCCGCCGCCACCGCCCCGGTCAATTCGGCACCACCAGGGCCTCCACTCTCCGTTCTCTTCGCCAGGAACCTCCACATCTCCCGTGAACACATTCCCCTACTCGATTTTGATCGGAATCCACCGTTGCCCCAAAACCACTCCGCTCCCGAAGCTCTCCGTCCGCCGCGAAGCTCGCCGCCGGCAGCTCCCTCCGTCCCCACCGGCCTGGCAACCACCGGGAGGACGCACTGGAGTGGCGGATCCATCCCCGCCCTCGGGGCCCCGCGAGAGCTGCCAGTCGCCGGCGACGATCGCCTGAGCTCCGCCTCCGCTCGGGACAGGGGAAGGAGGGGGAGAAGACTAGTCAAACCTGACTAGTGGGCCCCTTGGACCCACTGTCAGTGACCCTGCGCCTATCCCCGTGGGTTAAGTGAAGGCGTAATCCCAGTACGTTTTCCCCGCTCCGAAAGCGTATTCCCCTCCGAAACGTTTTCTTTTCTGTTTTAATTTAAATAACAGATTTGACAGAACTTTGACTGGCTATAACTTTTTAAATATAACTCCAAATGAATTGATTCTTTTTCCTACATCTCTCAAATTGTCTAGTTTATTTTAAGATTTATTTGAAAATTTTCCAAACAACTTTTTTGTACTGTTTTTGAAATGTGTGTTAATTCAAATATATTTTAAAATAGGATTTTTGGAGAGAGAGAAGAAACTTTCAAAAGTTTTGGAGAGCACCTCACCCCTCCACAACTTAAAGGCAAGCATTCTGAACCCTGGCATAATGTTTTTGGTGTGTTATTTGACACGTTTATAACACCACCTTATTTCGAAGGACTT
This sequence comes from Triticum urartu, assembly GCF_003073215.2. Taxonomy (NCBI): domain Eukaryota; kingdom Viridiplantae; phylum Streptophyta; class Magnoliopsida; order Poales; family Poaceae; genus Triticum; species Triticum urartu. The sequence goes on along the minus strand of NW_024113158.1, from coordinate 4,178 downwards.
GTTATTTCATGTGACATGATCATTTGCATGGAAGCATGTTAGTGATTTCCTTGCTGTTGGGAATGAATATTATTGTGATGGTAATCATCCTCATGTGCCTTGCATGCATGCCGGAAAGGAATCCGGGAAAGCCTCGGCCTTGGGTAGGCGTGAGCTTGTCGCCGGTCCCCGTCGGGACGGTTATGTCCGGTATGGCATGGTAAGGTATATTGAGTGGTGATTTTGTTGATTGAAATATATTTGTTACAGGTCATGCAAGGAATTTATAAACCTCCTGAGTCGACCGTAGACCGAGTCTTGTTCCAGTAACCCCCATACTTGCTATGTACTACCACTTGTCCCTGCCGCAGGTAGGGTATGGTTCAGTAAGTCGTCAACCCCTTTCAAGCACACACCGTACAGAGAGGCCATGGTGGAAGATATCGGTTGTAGCCGGTAGGCATGCCACCTGGTCCGGGGGCATGGGTGTTTCCGGTTGAGACCGAGAGGGGAGGCCACCCCTTAGAGCGCGCGATATAAATTTGATCCCATGCTACGCGAGGTTGTAGCCTCCCCACTTAGAGTTTTGCTTAACAGGTGTCGTGGGTGATTCCAGACACCGTGAGTTAAGCTGGTGTGTGCAAGTTAGGCGTGTTTTCAACTAAGACCGTAGACGGAATTAGTCCCGATGGACTAAAGGAATCCGTTACTCGTGGGTAAAGAGTACACCCTCTGCAGAGATTAAACCTATTCGAATAGCCGTGTCCATGGTTAAGGATTACAGTCTGGGATGGGTCAAGTGTTGGTCTTAGTGTCGGTCTTCGGAGGAGATATTGTTAAACCAAACTTGGATACCGACTGATTACTTGTGAGAACCATGATTATTATTTTATGTGATGGACTAACCCTGTTGCATTAATTATATTATTGAGTATCCCTGGGACGGTTCTACCTCCTGGATATTCATTGTGATATTTTTTTAAAGCCCTTTATGTGGTGTCGCTCAGACGCCCGACTGTGGCATTTTTTTTAAAGCCCTTTATGTGGTGTCGCTCAGACGCCCGACTGTGGCATTTCTTTTAAAGCCCTTTATGTGGTGTCGCTCAGACGCCCGACTGTGGCATTTCTTTTAAAGCCCTTTATGTGGTGTCGCTCAGACGCCCGACTGTGGCATTTCTTTTAAAGCCCTTTATGTGGTGTCGCTCAGACGCCCGACTGTGGAATTTCTTTTAAAGCCCTTTATGTGGTGTCGCTCAGACGCCCGACTGTGGCATTTCTTTTAAAGCCCTTTATGTGGTGTCGCTCAGACGCCCGACTGTGGCATTTTATTCCCACTCTTTTACTGCTTATTTTTGCATATAATAACCTGCTTACATACTTAAAAGATATTTTATTTATGACTGACGATGTGATCATAAAATTTTATTTTTTGCGCATGATTATCAATTATATTATACCTGTGTTCTTAATGTTTGCGAGTACATTCAAAGTACTCACTGGCTTGTCCCTGGCTATTGTCTTGGCCAGATTGCTTGCTTGGAGAGGAGCGTGGCGATGACAGCCTCGAGACCTAAGCAACGGTGATAGCAGCCTCGCGAAGATAGGAGTTAACCTGGTCAGCTGTTCCTGTGGGAAATGGAGTCCCATAGACACTGATGTCTCACAAACCGCTTCCGCCATTGACCACTAGAAACCCAATTGTTGTACTCACAGGCCAGAATGGTCTTGTACTCCATATTTTGTATTTTGCTTGAGATTTCTGTATCCAGTTTGAGCCTCATCAGCTAACAGTAATCCTGGGGCTGATGAGCACGACGGTCTTTTCTGGAAATTTATGTCCGGAAAACCCGGTCGTGACAAATAGTTAAATTTGAATTCTTTGAAATTTGTGTGAATCACAAGTTTGTGATTAACTTACTAAAAAAATGAGAATAGATGCGCTTATAGAGAAAATTCAACCTAAATTCATAGTAAATTTCTATGAATTTCAGAGAAATTCACTCTGAATTTAGGTTAAACTTTTCTCTATTAGGGCATCTATTTTCACTTTGAGAGGAGCTCAACAAGGCAGAGAGGGAAGGGCTTATAAACCGGTGTGAGCCCCCTTCGGTTGGCGAGGTGGGACTAAACTCTGCCCGCAACGAGGACCAACCCTTTAGTCCCGGTTTGTGGCACAAACCGGGACTAATGGTCATGGGCCAGGGGCGAGGAGCAAAATTATAAACTTTCTGTTAGTGCCATTAGTTTTAGAAAAATTATAAACTTTCTGTTAGTGCCATTAGTTTTCAAATTTGAATTCTTTGAAATTGTTTTGAATCACAAGTTTGTGATTAACTTTACTTTTTCCAGTTTTTTTTCTTTTTTGCATTATTTATTTTCTTTTGTTTTTTGCTTTTTAAAATTCTTTTTGCTTTTAGGTCAGCAAAATTATAAACTTTCTGTTAGTGCCATTAGTTTTAGAAAAATTATAAACTTTCTGTTAGTGCCATTAGTTTTCAAATTTCAATAGTTAAAATTTGAATTCTTTGAAATTTGTGTGAATCACAAGTTTGTGATTAACTTTACTATAAAAATAGTTTTTTCCTGTTTTTTTGTTTTGTTTTTTGCATTATTTATTTTCTTTTGTTTTTTGCTTATTTTTTAATTCTTTTGCTTTTAGGTCAGAAAAATTATAAACTTTCTGTTAGTGCCATCAGTTTTAGAAAACAAATATAAACTTTCTGTTAGTGCCATTATTTTTCAAATTTGAATAGTTAAAATTTGAATAATGGTATTACGAGGGCCGAACCATAAGATTAAATGTCGGGTGGTAGGTGCGACATATGTCAACGGGTGGCTTATCGTTGTGGGAGCCAGTAAGACGTCGTCGGTGCCTGGAAACGGGATGAGGCGAAGACATGCACGCTGGCGAATCTTACCCAGCTTCGGGGCTCTCCGTGGAGATAACACCCCTACTGCTGCTCTGCGGGGTCTCCGCATGATCACTAGATGGATAAGTAGCTACACAATGCTCCTTGAGCTGTTCGGTGGGAGGAGGAAGAAGGGCACGGCTAGCTTGCTTCTTCTCCTTGTGTGGTGTCTAGAACTAGCAGGGGGTCGAAACCTTTGCATGGGTGCCCCGGGGGGTTTATATAGGCCTACCCCCCGGGGGTACAATGGTAATCCGACTGGGCGCGGGGCCCAGCCGTCTGTGACTGTGCTCGCCGGCTTCTGCGCCGGCTGCTGGGGCCCGCCGACTGGTGGGTCCCGCCGGCTGCCGGCCCCTTGGTCGACAGGCAGGCCCCACTGTCCAGGACCTGGTCGGCGGCTGTTTACTGTTGCTCCATCTTGGTGACGTGGGCTTCGTCGTGGTACGCGCGGCTACAGTGCCGCCGCCCGTCGGGCGATCGCTGTAGCCTCACCGCGTCTTGTCTCCTTAATGGGGCGTCTCCTTCGAGGGAGGCGGCAAGCCGGCTGTGGGGAGCCGGCTCTGTCTTGGGCCGACTGGGGGGAGGCGTGGCCGCCTTCGGGTGTCTCTCTGCCCGAAGGGGCCCACCGCCCGTGGGCCATACTGGTAGCCCGTCGTGGATGACATCAGGGGCAACGTGGCAACAGTGTCGCGCCGGACGGGTCATGGCCTCCCGTACGGCGCACTGTGCCGGGCGTGCTCCGGGATTCGGGGGTGGCTGGCTTCTCTGTAGCCACGCCCCGTCGCACCGCCGTTAGGTGGATGCAAACTTTGAGGGTACAGTCTCGACCGCTTTATGGGAGCCGGCTTCTTGGAGTCGGCCTTCTCACGGCCGGCTTCTCGAGGTCGGCCCTCCCGTGGCTTTCTTCATGAGGGCTAAAGTTGGGCCGCCTTCCGAGAGCCGGCCTGGATGACAGCCAGCAAGGGGAAGGCGGCCCCATGTCTTGGATTCTTGAGAGCCGGACGGGCTCGTAATTTTTTCAAACGGGCCAGGGGAAGCCGGCTAGGCTACCCATGGCTATTCACTCCGACATTAAAGCATTTCAAATGAACTCTGAAAAAGTTGAAAGTTGGCATGGTATCATAATTTCACCCACATAGCATGTGCATGTACAAAACGGACAATGGTAGCATACTCGTGTGTTACAAAGTTGGCATGGTATCATCATAATAGTTGCGGGAGAAAGTCTTCACTTTTTCTTCGCTTGTGTCATTTGCTTATTGCGCCGTAACCATGGATAATCTTCATCGT
>NW_024113157.1:0-29025 GCF_003073215.2 Triticum urartu | reverse complement strand
GCCGCTTCTTTTTGGGGCTATGCTTTAGAGACTGCCGCATTCACTTTAAATAGGGCTCCGTCGAAATCCGTTGAGACGACACTGTTTGAATTATGGTTTGGTAAGAAACCTAAGTTGTCGTTTCTAAAAGTTTGGGGATGCGATGCTTATGTCAAGAAACTTCAACCTGAAAAGCTCGAACCCAAGTCAGAAAAATGCGTCTTCATAGGATACCCTAAAGAAACTATTGGGTATACCTTCTACCTCAGATCCGAAGGCAAGATCTTTGTTGCCAAGAATGGGTCCTTTCTAGAGAAAGAGTTTCTCTCGAAAGAAGTAAGTGGGAGGAAAGTAGACCTTGATGAAGTATTACCTCTTGAACCGGAAAATGGCGCACTCAAGAAAATGTTTCTGAGGTGCCTGCACCGACAAGAGAGGAAGTTAATGATGATGATCAAGATACTTCTGATCAAGCTCCTACTGAAATTCGAAGGTCCACAAGGACACGTTCCGCACCAGAGTGGTACGGCAACCCTGTCTTGGAAATCATGTTGTTAGACAACGGTGAACCTTCGAACTATGAAGAAGCGATGGCGGGCCCGGATTCCGACAAATGGCTAGAAGCCATGAAATCCGAGATAGGATCCATGTATGAAAACGAAGTATGGACTTTGACTGACTTGCCTGTTGAGCGGCGAGCCATAGAAAATAAATGGATCTTTAAGAAGAAGACAGACGCGGATGGTAATGTGACCATCTATAAAGCTCGGCTTGTCGCTAAGGGTTATCGACAAGTTCAAGGGGTTGACTACGATGAGACTTTCTCACCGGTAGCGAAGCTAAAGTCCGTCCGAATCATGTTAGCAATTGCCGCATTCTACGATTATGAGATATGGCAAATGGACGTCAAAACGGCATTCCTTAATGGTTTCCTTAAGGAAGAATTGTATATGATGCAGCCGGAAGGTTTTGTCGATCCTAAGAATGCTGACAAGGTGTGCAAGCTCCAACGCTCGATTTATGGGCTGGTGCAAGCATCTCGGAGTTGGAACATTCGCTTTGATGAGATGATCAAAGCGTTTGGGTTTACGCAGACTTATGGAGAAGCCTGTGTTTACAAGAAAGTGAGTGGGAGCTCTGTAGCATTTCTCATATTATATGTAGATGACATACTTTTGATGGGAAATGATATAGAACTCTTGGACAGCATTAAGGCCTACTTGAATAAGAGTTTTTCAATGAAGGACCTTGGAGAAGCTGCATATATATTAGGCATCAAGATCTATAGAGATAGATCAAGACGCCTCATAGGTCTTTCACAAAGCACATACCTTGATAAGATATTGAAGAAGTTCAATATGGATCAGTCTAAGAAGGGGTTCTTGCCTGTGTTGCAAGGTGTGAAATTGAGCTCGGCTCAATGTCCGACCACGGCAGAAGATATAGAAGAGATGAGTGTCATCCCCTATGCCTCAGCCATAGGTTCTATTATGTATGCCATGCTGTGTACCAGACCTGATGTAAACCTTGCCGTAAGTTTGGTAGGAAGGTACCAAAGTAATCCCGGCAAGGAACACTGGACAGCGGTCAAGAATATCCTGAAGTACCTGAAAAGGACTAAGGAAATGTTTCTCGTTTATGGAGGTGACGAAGAGCTCGTCGTAAAGGGTTACGTCGACGCTAGCTTCGACACAGATCTGGATGACTCTAAGTCACAAACCGGATACGTGTATATTTTGAATGGTTGGGCAGTAAGCTGGGGCAGTTGCAAGCAGAGCGTCGTGGCGGGATCTACATGTGAAGCGGAGTACATGGCAGCCTCGGAGGCAGCACATGAAGCAATTTGGGTGAAGGAGTTCATCACCGACCTAGGAGTCATACCCAATGCGTCGGGGCCGATCAAGCTCTTCTGTGACAACACTGGAGCTATTGCTCTTGCCAAGGAGCCCAGGTTTCACAAGAAGACAAGGCACATCAAGCGTCGCTTCAACTCCATTCGTGAAAATGTTCAAGATGGAGACATAGAGATTTGTAAAGTACATACGGACCTGAATATAGCAGATCCGTTGACTAAACCTCTCCCTAGAGCAAAACATGATCAACACCAGAATTCCATGGGTGTTCGATTCATCACAATGTAACTAGATTATTGACTCTAGTGCAAGTGGGAGACTGTTGGAAATATGCCCTAGAGGCAATAATAAAAGGCATTTATTATTATATTTCCTTGTTCATGATAATTGTCTTTTATTCATGCTATAATTGTGTTATCCGGAAATCGTAATACATGTGTGAATAATAGACACCAACATGTCCCTAGTAAGCCTCTAGTTGACTAGCTCGTTGATCAACAGATAGTCATGGTTTCCTGACTATGGACATTGGATGTCATTGATACGAGATCACATATTACGAGAATGATGTGATGGACAAGACCCAATCCTAAACATAGCACAAGATCGTATAGTTCGTTTGCTAGAGTTTTTCCAATGTCAAGTATCTTTTCCTTAGACCATGAGATCGTGTAACTCCCGGATACCGTAGGAGTGCTCTGGGTGTACCAAACGTCACAACGTAACTGGGTGACTATAAAGGTATACTACGGGTATCTCCGGAAGTGTCTGTTGGGTTGACACGGATCAAGACTGGGATTTGTCACTCCGTATTGACGGAGAGGTATCACTGGGCCCACTCGGTAATGCATCATCATATAATGAGCTCAAAGTGACCAAGTGTCTGGTCACGGGATCATGCATTACGGTACAAGCTTGTAACGAGATTGAACGAGTGTATTGCCCGGTAACCGGTATTTTTATGTGCGATTAAAATAGGAAAGATTCGAGATACGAAGGTATTAGGGATACCGACCGATTTTCCGAGGGCATACTCATAGGCAAAAGTAAACATATTCCGAGTCTGACAAAACAGAGGAATTGTATACGGGGTTGCTTGGTGAAATACATTCTTATGCGACAACATGGTTCATACCCCACGATGAGATCATCGAGGACATGGTGGGGAGTCCCATCAACATGGTTAGCCAGATGCCTCACCCGCGCTGTTGGTTTATTGAGCCAAAGAGTCGTACACTCGGCTAACTATGATGGAGTCTACATGTCTCCCGAACCAGGCGTAGGTGTCCTACACACTTAAGGGGTGTCGGGTCTGACACACTTAAGTTCGGTGACGCTAGGGTTGTAGGGATATGTATATGCAGTAACCCGAATGTTGTTCGGAGTCCCGGATGAGATCCCGGACGTCACGAGGAGTTCCGGAATGGTCCGGAGGTAAAGAATTATATATAGGAAGTGCTATTTCGGGCATCGGGACAAGTTTCGGGGTCACCGGTATTGTACCGGGACCACCGGAAGGGTCCCGGGGGTCCACCGGGTGGGGCCACCTGCCCCGGGGGGCCACATGGGCTGTAGGGGTGTGCGCCTTGGCCTACATGGGCCAAGGGCACCAGCCCCAAGAGGCCCATGCGCCTAGGGTTCAAGAAGGGAAGAGTCCCAAAGGGGGAAGGCACCTCCTAGGTGCCTTGGGGAGGAGGGATTCCTCCCTTGGCCGCCGCCCCCCTAGGAGATTGGATCTCCTAGGGCCGGCGCCCCTAGGGAGATTGGATCTCTACGTGGACGCGCCTCCACCCCCACAAATTTCTTCCCGAATAGAGAATTCTATCCTTGGCCTGCCTAAGATATAATTTGTGGGCCAGAGTTGGTACTGGTACTTCATTACGCCCACCCTTTAAGTGCCTCCCTTCTATCCTCTTCGCATTGGGCAACACATCCTCCTCTTACCATGAGTGTCTTTGGTCTGAAGTGAACCATCTGTCCCTTGGAGAATACAGTAACCCTTAAGTATGCTCCCAGCCAAGCATAAACTTGACGATGCCCGACCCGTCGTGCTACTGCTGGAACAGCCATCTTCCTCCTCCTCCGTAGAGCTTTTCAAGCAGAAGACGGCCGAGATGACGGTGACTGGAAGTTCAGACGGTTGCTCATCGCCGTCATCTTACCGGCGAGATTGAGCCATCTTCCTCAACCTCTCCTTCCTTGCTGTGATCAAGAAGGAGGAGACGTTACGCTGACCGTACGTGTGTTGAACACGGAGGTGCCGTCCGTTCGGCGCTAGGATCTCCGGTGATTTGGATCACGTCGAGTACGACTTCCTCATCCCCGTTCTTTGAACGCTTCCGCGCGTGATCTACAAAGGTATGTAGATGCAATCCAATCACTCGTTGCTAGATGAAACTCTCATAGATGGATCTTGGTGAAACCGTAGGAAAATTTTTGTTTTCTGCAACGAGTTCCCCAACCAAGTGGCATCATGAGCTAGTGTTATGGTAGTTCTCTTTGCACGAGTAGAACACAAATTTGTTGTGGACGGGATCAAACTCTTTGCAACGTCACTAGTCTTAGCAGCCACGCATGAACAACTAGTCTGACTAACACAAGAGCCGCATCCGCTTGAGAAAAATTCTGTAAACAGCACTGGTTGGAGAGATGGAAAGGAATTTACCCACTGCCAGGCATACCCTTTTTTCGTGTATACGAATAGTGGACTTGCTAACCAATATCTTAGAAATCGCGAAATAAGATCATTTCTCCTTACCCCGCATCCTCTCAACAAGGTGGGACGTGCCTTATGTCCTCCACAAGCCCTTACTCCCAATCTATCCTCTATCTTCTGTTCCCCAAATTCAACTACTTAATAGCACCCGGTCTCCCTAGACCCAACCAAACTTCAGTGAAAGGGCTCATGTGTCAGACCTGTCGAGCGCCTCCTGAAGTAACACTTTCCTAGTATCCCACGGACGTGCTGAGTGGTCATCGTCGGCGTTAGAAACGCCTCTTGCTACTCTTTTCATGAGAATGACAAGAAAAGTGATTGAACCTTCAGAGTCGAATTTGGAGAATTATTTTTCTTCTTGCCAAAGAAGAAATCCTGCGGGAAAAAGTGTTGGCTAAAATTTTCCTTCCTTCGTCGCATGTCGTGCCAGTATCAGGCGTGAGCACGCCACTGGGTCACGCGGTGCGTTCCGATCATCGCAAGAGGGAGTAGAAGGAAGAACGGCCCAAAAGGGAGGAGGAGGAACTTGGCATGGTTTACCCGTGATACGGCGTGGCAGGAGAAGTGGTCGGATGAGGGAATGGACGGGGAAATGAAAATCGATTCCGTGTAGATTCGGTCGGACTTGCGTGCCTGAGAAGGTTGAACTGAAGAGGAAGAGGGGCGATTTTGCTTAGCAAAGGAAGAAGAAAAGCCAGTCCCTGGGCGGAAAGGTATATGTGAATCTTTCTTCTCAATTTCTCCTTTTTTGAGTTCTTTGAGATTCATCTTTTTTTAAATCTCATGCTAAGAGTATCTTCCGACATGGTACTATTTTTGTCTTTCACTCCTGGAAGGAGAAGTAACGCCCTCAAGTAACAGGCGCCACGCACTAGTAATAATCGTGGATGTTACTTTCGAGCTCCTTAGTATTCCGATCAAATCCCTGGTTGACACCGCAGTGCACGGTTGATTACGTCGTCGTCGCTATGTTGAAAGATGAGGGATATCTCCGGAAAATATTTTGAGTTCCGATGGGCTCATTTTTTTCTCTTCACAGAGACCCCTCGGATTAAGGCCGACATGTTCCTGAGCACGGTATACTCTCGTCAGGGCAGCCTTCGATGTAATACTTGCGTTTTCCTTGTGAGTTTTGATGTAAGTTTTTCAGTACTAGTCTGTGAGTACGTATATGTTGCTATATAAATTCTTCCCACAAATTCTAATTGCTAGCCTGTATTTTTTAGGCTTTCCGCGAAAGTGATTTTTATTATTGGACAGGGATACTTTATAAGCCTATATGGTCAGTGAATGACAGTACTATCTAATTTTAGTGGGTGAAGGTCGTAGACCTCGAGAGTGACAATCACCTTGAAGCCCGAAGGATGCTTGCAATTATTAGGTGTGCGAAGAAGCAGGTTCCTCGGTTTAGAAGCAACATGACAAAATAAACAAACCCACGATCTTGCGTTGGTGCTTTTTGGCTCCGGATTTTTAGACTAATATCTTTGCTAGTTTCTCTTTGTCTGCCCAGGACAATGCTGCGGAGACAACGCAACATGTGGAGCGATGGGAAAATGTGGCAAATTAATTCCAATATTGACACCCTTACGTGCATTTTTATAGAATGGAAAATCTTCCTATGGGCTCTCGTATGTGCCGCGTACCTGGCCCTTCTCCTTGAAATTGCTCTTCCGGTTTTCCAGGATATTGTCTCTCTTTCATATATCCTCTCTTTATAATGCTCTTATACTAAAAAGACTACATAATCCCACATTTGGAGATATCCTGAAGCTTACGTATCCTCGTGGGTCACCGCTGTTTCGACCCCTGTCGTGCGCTAGCCATAAATTCGCTTCTGACGGTTCGGTCGCGCCCGCGTCTGGCCTATTCCGTATGGTCTAGAGCACAGGATGCCTTGCAGCTCCAAGTGGTTGTATAGCATCACGGCCTCTCGTCCGCTTACGTGCTCTTCCGTGTGTCTCGCTCGATAAGACTATCACTGTCTTCTTCTGCTCTCTGGGCTGCCCGCCGGCGTTGCGCGTAAAATATCCGTCAGTATGTTTCCTCCCTTTCTGGATTAGTTGAGTCTCTCTTCTCCTAAAGTCCTGACGCCTTAAAAACCCATCCCAACTCCGTCAGCTTTCGTCTAATCGTTGCGCCCGGTTGAGTCGACTTCATGCCCGCCAGACCGCCGAAGCAGATGGCCTGTGGGGCTACAACTGCGAGGTCCAGCTCCAGCAATAGCATGTGCAGTGCATGATGAGCATGGCGCGCCGGATCCACACTTTTTCATGTCCACATTGTGAAGATCCTATCATTATATACACAGGTGCCAAGCCGCCTATGGGCCGGAGGCAACAGTTCGCAGAAGTTCTTTATCACTTCATCGCGAGCACTAATCCTGCAGGAGGCCACACTAGGATGATGAAATCTAGCAATAATTATCTATATTTCTTTCATCTTACTGCAGTAGAGTCGTGCCACGACAAGAATAAATGATCCTATCAGAGATGTATGAACATGCGTTTCCGTGTTTAGCAACATGCATGATGCCAATAAATTAGCTTATTTCCTACTTATTTTCCCTGTATCCACAATTTTATGTACAATAATTGCTATATGAGATAGATAAGACTAATGCAAAAACTAAACACAATTGAAATGAACACATCGTACCAACGGGCGCGGTGTGTCGCCGCGCGGGCTATGCTAGTAAGATATTATACCTTCCTGCCCGGGTCTTCATACACGCTTCAGCATCTTCAGGGCAGTCGACGCAGCAGTGCCAAACAACCTTCTCGACTGATACTTACTTGCGGGCGTCGGCTTACTTGCCACTCTCGGGTAATTTCTCTCCAACGTGCCAAGAAGAATATGAGAGTGCCTTTCAGCTCTCAACTTCTCCGAGCTCCCATCACAAGTATACAGTGGCAAGTCTTTTTTCGGTGTGTAGGGCGGAAAGATCTTCGAAATAAACCGAGCTGTTAACACTGATCTTCATACCGGGAAAAACTGATCTCTTGCATACAAGTGCCTAACCCGTGGTTTCTTCGTCGTGGCCTGTTTAACACGTACATAATCAAGATATCACCGTCAACAACGCACACAGAGCATTCATATTTTAACGTGATCAAACAACATGTACAGGCCCACTTGAGGTTCAAAACAGGCTGCATATGGATTCCTATGTCATCAGCCACGAACAATCAAATAAAAAACAATCTAGGTTAAGCACTTTGATTTACCATTTAGTCTGCAAAAACCGTGTGCTTAACAGCAGGTGCAGACTGTACAAACTACAAGCCCAAGATCCTAAACTCCCATAGACCAGATTTTCCTCTTCTTCTTTTTTGTTGGTAATTTAGAGTACAAAAAGGAACAAAAATGGCATGTGTGTCCTATGCATACACTTTTACTACAACAATACAAGATCATTTGCACAACATCAGTTCTCTTGATAAAAACTAAAACAGGAGTTTCATCTCTAGCCATCAAAGGACTCTTGAATTTGTACACACACCACTAAAATATGGGATTATCCGTGAAAATGTAGCCTGAAGACTTGAATGTGACTCTCATCATCCAAATGAATATTAACACAATTTTGTCAGTCTCAGCATGTAAACATCAGAAAGAAATTAAAACAGAAAACACAAAATTCATAAAAAAAATGATAATCAGCATCCAGCAAAATAAGAGATAGAAAAATCGAGAGGAACTCAAGTTCAAATATCCTTACATTTTTCTCCTTGGCTTGAGGAGTAGGTGATCCAATAGCTGCCTTGGTCAAATCTGTGCCCCCTGTTTCCCATGACAGAATTATTGCAGCCAATTTTGCGAAATTTGTGAAGTAACTTTAACATACCAGGCTGTGAAACACAGATGTACCATGTTCATGTGGCTGTGAAACACAGACGTACCGTGTTCATGTAACACACCATCCGGCCCTCCACAGTCATAGGGGAAGCTTCAAGAGCATATGAAATAAAGAATCAAAATATTGTTAAGTAATCGTCTACAGATACAAGATATAGCAACCATAGAAGCACAAGGCATGAAAAAATCGAACCATTGAAGGTCTTCAATGCAAATATCTTTTCCGAGAGGACCAACATCATAACTTTTGAGAACTGCTGAAACTTTTCCATGGACCTCGTGATGAGATGCCTGCATATTATTCTATAAACCCAGTAACAAAGGTAATTAGGTTTGACTTGTTTTGATTTACTTGATAAGTGTCCAATCCTACTCAACTCATGTGCTATGTTCTAACCTGTTCCATAAACCCAAATGGCCAGGAGTGCCAAAGACTTAAACACTAGATTACCAGTCTACCACTACAGATCTCAAATGTGCTTACAGATAGATGCCAGTACACCTGTATCCGTAATCTTATTAAATCTTCAGGGTTTGAGCTCATGGGGATGTCGATGTTTAGACATGGATGCCCATGAAAAGCAGTTGAGTTGGATCAAAATATCTCTGTGCGTGGTGAAGATGTGGGTGATCGTGACTTTGAAGATGATCATTCATATCATGCTCATCGTGGTGAAGAGAGTAATGGGTTGAGGAGCCCTCCAATGAGTTGGGGAGTGGGATGATCATCAGAATGGCTTTTACTAATTGGGTTGTGATGCCATGCTTGATCTTGTCTTGTATTAGTTTATCAGTCTATCAACTTATGCAAGTTGATAATTGCTGCGTTTTGGCCATGCTTGAGTTTTGGTGACACCAACATTTGGTAAGATTGGTATTGTCAAGAAATCAAGCATCTCAAAATAAATAAATAAATTATAGTAACAACAACCTTTTTCAATCAGTAAATAGTACCCAACTACAATATGGAACTAGTTGTCTCTATGGCTTCCCCCGAATAACCGATTTAGTACTATTACTTAGGGAAATACTGATGATGCACATTTTCAGGAGATATTGATTATAAAGATGTCATAGCAGAGAAAATCCAAGAAAAATTAATTCAAAAAAATCCAAGAAAAAAAAGATGTCTGATGACAATGGCGATTTGGTAAAACAAGAAGAAAAAACAGTCAGAAACTCTGTTCGGCAGATCACCTGCCTTGCAAGTCAAAAAGAAAAAACTCTGTTCTTTTCGTTATGGTCGGCAAGGGAACTGTTATATAATATTTTCTCACTACGATCAATACTTTAAGGTTCAAAAGCCAAACCATAACATACTAGAATATTAAGATTCGGTAAAACAAGAAAAAACAAATATATGCATCAAATGAAAAGGTGGTACCTCTGAATGAGTTTGAATATATGCATCAAGAGCTTCACCAGCTTTCAGAATTATCCTAACAAGGAACAACGCATTATAGAAACGTACTTCCTTCTCCTTCCGCTGCTTTGCTGCCTTGGTATTTTTACCAATTTGCAATCCACACCCCTCCCTTATCAGGGAGAATATAGAATCATCAATACGGTTCTTGATCATATCAAAACCATTGAGCTTACGAAATCGCCTTTGAGCTGCAAGGAGAAGAATAGCTGCAGGGACAATCTTCCCATGCTCCATGAACTTCCAGAGCTCATCGACTACATTATCAGTGTGAGCTGCAAGCAATCTAGTGGTGTCCAAGAAGATCTTCTGCATAAGTCACCAACACAGAACAGCTTTCACGTCAAGTGCTTATAGTATACATAACATTGACATCAAACTCTATCAGCAAGCAAAATCAACTTAAAACTTATAATTGCAGAGAAACTTAGACTCATTTCCCATTGATTAAAGAAAAACGGTGCCTCCTGTATTATGGACATAAATACATCAGATGTTTTAAAAAGGTAAACTGTCCATCTCACAAATTGAACTATACAAAATCACAGATTGTCAGTTCTTAAACACTGTTAAGAATGGTGGATTTAAATAACTGGGATGAGCTGAACTTCTTTATTGCTATCATGTAACCAAAGTTTGTGAGGAGGGATTTAACACGAACCATCTCAGGCAGGCAAAGCAGTTGTATGAGCTTGTAGATGTACCCAACATTCCCATTCCTGTAGTTCTCGTCAACTAATAGGTTGTCCTCCAGATACTTATGCTGGCAAGTGTTCTCGATGGCAACATGGAGTGGGAGGAGGCCCTCGATGATTTTATTACCCGAGGTGCGCTGATTGGCCGATGCACCATATGGAACCCCAACTATTTTGATGCCATTGAGATTAGGAAAATGTGCAAGTTTTCATCCCTCGACTATTACATATGTAGCTTTCAGAACTAAACTTCTAAACTACCCAAAGTTGAACCCTCCACTATGAAAAGTTCAATACCATGCAACATTCATCTCTCATAATGGTTTCGAGAACAATTTCGAATTACATGGCACCTAAATATGTAGCTTACATTGCAGTTGCACCCACATGTCTAGCATGTCACAAATTTTCTCCATGATATTCCATTTGTTTATTTCAACGTTTGAACATAAAAAACTAAATTAAGACAAACAAAAAAAATTGTAAGAGAAAATAGATGTCTCCCTAGTATTTTTGTTTCCATAAAGTTGAGTTATTCCTGCATTTTACATTTTTACAAGTTCTTTAATACAAAAACAGATGTGATTTTCGGAACTTTTTTCTCTAGAACATTTCCTGTTTTCTGAGTTCTTAAAAAATCTATTGAAATTATTACCAATTTTATGAATTGTTTTTAAGGGAACTGATAGCATGGCGGAAACTGGTGGGTGATGTGGCCAACCGGTAGGCGCCACGCCATTGAGAACTGCTTTGGATTGGACAGAACCACTTTAATGATGAAAACCGCACACTATTGATAGTTGAGGGAGCAACGTCGAGGCGGTTTAGACTTTAGGGTTGAAAGTTACAATCAGATAATAGTTGAGGGATGAAAAACATACTTTTTTACAATGTTACAACATACAAGATAGCATGAAAAAACATTTGCAGGAAAAAGGCAAGAATATTAGTTACATGCCAATCAATAGTCACTCATATAAAATGAACAAGTATTAAAAAATACCTTGGGAGTGCGGTCTGGGGCGATTATATTGGTAGCTCTGGCATCAGCAAGGAAACGCTGCAGTTGAAGCATGTACTGTAAAAAAGGAATTGTCAGTCAAGAACCACCACAAAAATAAGTGTAATAAGAAGAGGGACGAAGTGGGATACATATCAATTGTGCTACTCCCTCCGATCCATATTAATTGACACACACATAGTACAACTTTAGTAATATGGATAGGAGGGAGTAGTTACTTTACCTGCCTCATATGTTGAATAGGACACGTCAAGTCAGCTAATGAGGGGTGAGGAGGAGGATGGGGAGGTTCCCACGGGTCATACTCGTCCGTGGGCGCTCCATCAGTGGTACCTTTACTATTATCTTCTTGATGAAGAGCTTCCACTGCTGCAGTTCCGTGGTCCGTTTGCAGTGACATTGGCTGAAAAGGGGAAGCATGAGATTGAATTACCATGCCAATCCAATTTGCCACCCTGCTGACCAAATTCTAGTGTGCTACAGCTAGACAACATGAAAGAATGCAGAATGCTTGAATGTAATTCAGCAGAGGCTGCTGGGACCTAATCAGCAACTCAGTAGGGTATCCTTTTTCCAAGGAGTTTATTACCCTTTAGCCTTAGGTGCTACAGTAGTTTATTTGAAACGAAGGAACAGAAAAATAACCTTCGATCAAATGCAGCAGAGCAACAATAGATCGGAATAGTGTTGATATCTCAATTGGATCTTCCAAACAAGGTCGCTTCTAGAATGCTAGGACTCTTAAAAATTGGCTAAGCATAAAGATAATAACAACAAGATCTTAACTATCTACGAGTTCTTTCGTTTTCTCTTGATCTTTCGGATTAGCTTTGCTGCAAATTGTGGGGATTTTTTTTCTGTTTCTTTTATGCGGGATCTTGTTAACTGATCCCTTTATGTACATCACTTTAGTGCATAATGCATTCTCAGGAGGGCTTGCCACTACTGTTTCTGGAAGCGAAATGCGACTGTTTGTTTTTTTTTTTGAACGGTCACCGGGGGGGGGGGGGGGGGGGGGGGAGCTTCCCCAACAGATCTTACATCCTACACAAACATACACAGAAGGATCCCCGGTGTATAAAACATAAGCCAAGATGCATACCATTTTCATAATGGTTCAAGTTTCAGATACTTGCAGACAGTATGCAGGTTGGAGAGCCAAAGAGAGCTGGCTTTTAGTTTTAGGTACCTGATCTGGAACGGTCGATGGGGCGGCTGACAAGGTAGACATTGGCCCAACTAGAGGCCGCAACACTGACCTGCACTGCACTGCCCGCAAACAAGTTCTCAATGTCAGTAAAATTCTTACTAGGTACTGTACGTACTACTGATTAAACAAAAGAAGCAGCAGATAACCTGACAGGAGAATGATGATTAAACAGAAGTGTCACGGCCTGATGCAAACCACCACCAGCTGATGGCGACTGGGCGGAAGAAAAATCGCGATGGATTGTTCTGACAAAGGGAGCTTCAACCTCCCAATTCGCTGGACTCTTTGCGTTTGTTCGAAAAGGAAAAAAGGGGATCTTTCTTCCTCTCTTCTTCTACGGCGATGGGGAGGCACGGCGCATCTAGGGTTCCGCGTCGGTCGACGAGAAAGAGAGACGGCGGAGAAGATGCCGACGAAGGGGGACGGCGGGGATCGATATCGCGAGCGGAGTACCTAACTGCGACGGCAGCTGCTGGAAATCCAGAGGACGATTTTCTTTTTCTCCAGGAGGACGCTACGGTCGCCCGATCCCGGCAAGCGATTAGTCGCCTCCCGAGCCGTCGGATCACACGCAAGAGGAGATCGGAATAATCTGGATCGTGTGGATCAAAGACGGTTTTACTAAAGATTAATGCTAGACGTGCTAAGGGCATCTCCAAGCTAAATGCTTGCTTAGGTTTCCTAAAAAAAATGTGTGCTTTGCTTAGGCAATTAAGAAAAGGACGTGTTACGTGTCGGCCGATGAAACTTTTAAAAGATCTGCCTCGTTAGCCGCCAGACCTGGCTTAATCTAGTGGCCGAGCATCATCGTCTATTTCTGCAACAAAACTTTTGTTATGAAAACCTTTGCAACAGAGATCTTGTTGCAGAAACATTTGCAACAGAGATTCGGTTGCGGATTTTTTTTTGCAGTAGAGATCATGTTGCAGGAACGTTTAGAGATATTCTTGTAACTTGCAGTGCAATGAATGTCAAGTTGCAGAGAATTTATGCAATAAATATAATGTTGCAGGAACTATTGCTACGGCAGCACCGGCATTTACAGTTGAAACTCGAGGAGGCGACAACCACGGACGCCGTTGCTCCTATGGGGCGGCGGCAATGTGGAACGACGAGCGACGACGGACGAGGCTTCAACTGGAGAGAATTCCTTATTTGGCCCTTTCTTAAATTTTGGTTCCTTTTTTGGCCCTAAAAATTTATTTTTTCCTTCTTTGACACCCTAACTTTATTTTCTTCCTTTCATGACACTTCCGTCGATTTTTGTCGTTAACACCGTCAACTATGACAGGAAAAGTCGTTTTACCCCTTCTTTATAGCACACTAAAAAAAAGAACCGAACCCTTCTGCCCGATTCCCCTTCTCCTCCCCGAGACCTAAATCTAGCGCAGCGGCGGCACGAGCGAGGAGCGAGGCACCCAGCGGCGGCGCGAGCGAGGCACCCAGCGGCGGTGGCGCGAGGAGTCACCCAGCGGCAGCACATGGAGGAGGGCGAGGTGGACGAGGGCCATGGGCGAGGCGGCCATGGTGGGGAGGCAGGGGACGGCCAACTCTTGGAGGACGGGCAAGGCGGCCATGGTGGGGAGGCGGGGGGCGGCCAACTCCTGGAGGACGGGCGAGGCAGCCATGGTGGGGAGGGGGGGGCGGCCAACCTGCGGAGGACGGGCAAAGGCGGACATGGTGGGGAGGCGGAGGGCGGCCATGGTGGGGAGGCCGGCTGTGCGGCGGTCTCAGCCTTGCGTGGTCAAGGCAGCACCGGAGCAAGGCCAAGTAGAAGGATGCGGCTACATGCTTGTCTAGATGGGTGAGGTCATCTCTTCTTTAAATTTGACAGAGTACTTAGAGATGGCTTTGAAGATTACTTAGAGATGGATCCCAAATGCAACATATTTGCAGCACCTCTCTTCTAGATTTGTCGAAATGCAACAGATTACTTAGGAGTTTCATTAGAGATGATAATTTGCTGCAAAATCTGAACTTAGAGATGGATCCCAAATGCAACTCATGATTAAGTTTATTTGGTTTTTACAGGATGGATCAAAATTCAACTTATGTGCTGAAAATCAATTTGCTTGGCAACCCAAAAAAGGCTAGAAAGGATATCAAATGCTTCTGTTTTGATAAGGTTATTGATTCCTGATTAACAAATTATAAGGACTTGGTTGAATCAATGTAGAGCAGTACTCCTCGTTATTTGGAAGTTGCACATGTTCAGTATTATGATGATGTTCTTAAAATCTACCCCGAAGTAACATCTGACCAAGAATTGGTGTCGATGTTTGAGAAACACTCAAGACAAAGGTTGTCCATGTTTGTTGCATATTGTGATCCATCGAAACCATATGAGCCTATAACGGAGTGGCATAGTGATGCGCATAGCCAACCTAACAACATAGAACAAGATGATGATGATGATGATTATCTTCGCAACCCAGTACCTGAGAATGAGCATGTTGGACCGAAGGAGGAAAGTAGCAAGGAAGTTGGTTGGGTTGATTCTTCCCCACATAATTAAGAAGTTGAATGCAAAGACTAGAGAATTAAACTTGGAGGTGGTAGAAAGCTCAGAAGAAGTCGCTGAAGTGACAGCATTGGGAGGCAGCGGCTTTAGGTTTGTGGTCAACTTGCTTGACAGGACATGTTCTTGTAGACAATGGCAAGTTTCTGGCCTTCCTTGCAAGCATGGTCTAGCATTTATCACATCTCTTATCAATGCACACATACAGAATTATGTGGACTTGTATTACTCCATTGACAAATTTAGGGCAGCCTATGACCAACTAATTCCTGCCATGGTTGACAAGAACCAATGGCCTAAATCTGACCATGGATTCTTCATGTTTCCACCACTACTAAAATCCACGGCGGGGAGGCATAAAACTGAGAGGTATAAAGGCTGCAGTGAGAAGAAAAGAAAAAGCGGCCAACACTTATGCCCTATTTGTAAGGACTATGGGCATCATTGGCATAAATGCAAGAAGGATAACCTAGATGACATTGCTGCTATTTTAGCTGTGAGGTAATAAATATAATTGTGTAACTTGCTTCACTTGCATTTTTTTGTAAGCAGCCATACATGTTAACTACTTTTTGTTGCTCATGTAGAGGACCACCAAAGAAGAGAGGAGAAGACCTACGCAAAGGCATCAATTGGTGCCTTGCGAGGATGATGCTCCAGCAGCCTCTATGTGCTTTCCGCCAAGGTTAGCCACTTTACACTCATGCTCATAATTATATGAAATATGTGTTTGAATTCTAAGTAACTTCTCACAATAGCCAAAGCTTAGAACCTACAACTACGAAAAAGAGAAAACATGATAACTCAATTACTGGAGCATCAAAAAGGTAAGAACTAGTTCTGAATTTTGTAGTAGATTAGATGAAAGCTTGGTTTTGTATTATAATTGCATTCTTCTCACTATAGCCAAATGTTGGAGAAAACAACTAAGGAAAAAGGGAAAGGGAGTAAATCTGGATCCAGAGTAGCAAAAAGGTAACCTATGGTTGTTTCCGAATTTTATGTTATGTTATGCATTGTTCTATTGTTAACCTGGGCTACTATATGTGATGTATGATGTGCTGCCATGAATGTGTATGTGTAGATCAATAACTCAGTCCATTTGTGTGGCCAACAAGAAAGCATGTGTTGCTTTGAAATTAGATGCCAAAAGAAAAGGCAAAGAGGTTGCTGATAAGTTGCCACACCTTCCTATGATGCCACATGATAGCCCTGCAATGGGCACACGTAGCAAAAACATGAATCCTGCCAGCCCTGCAATGAGCACACGAAGCAAAAGGAGGCTTAGCTTGGACTTCTCATAGGCTCCCTTGGCTTTTGTAAGTGCTACATGTGACCTTCATGTGTTGTATTTGACATGATGTGAACCTGGACTATTATATGTGAACTCTATGTGAACCTGAATGTGTGTAGAGGACTAAATATGTGGACTATTTCCGTATATGTGAACCTGGACCAAGTTTCTATGAACTTTTAGTTTGCATACATGTGAATCTTCTCCAAGTATATTATAATTTGTGCATATATGAACTATACAGGAGATATATCATCAATATACAAGGGAGGTTCTGTCCAATTATCCAATTAAAATTAAAGCTGTGCTAAATAGCAGATTTGGTTTTATTTGGTAATGTATTCAAGACAAACAGATCACATCACCATTGCTTTTGACTTCTAGTTCACAATTTTGATCACAAACTACACCAAGGGTAAAAAGGACTTTTCATGTCGGATTTAACGGTGTTAGTTGCCAAAACTGACGGAAATGTCATATAGGGAACAAACTGAAGTTTGAGTGCCAGAACATGAAGAATTTTTTTACTAAGGCCAAAAAAGGAACCAAAATTTAAGAAAGGGTCAAATAAGGAATTCTCTCCTTCAACTGCGGTTGTGCCTCGCAGAGGCAGCAACGACACGATGGTGCTACTCGATCTAGAGGGCGCCGCCGATTGACAGAGAACAGGAGGGCCACGGGCAGCGAAGCACTTGCTCGCCGGTGACAGCGTCGGCACATCGGGTAGCGAGTATTTGTTACAGAAGAAGTATGCGGGGATGTGTTGCTCAAAAAACAAAAACGTGGTTGTCGTTACTCAAGAGAATAAGGATGAGAGTGCCCGAGCTGGTTGGCACGAGGCAACGATCGTGAAATATCAGCCAGACTGAACCGGATCATTGAGAGGTGCATCGCTAGACGCAGTGGCAGCTGCACGCACGGCATCGACGGTGCGCGTCCCTTCATGATTCGCATCAGCACGGCGTGCTACTTAGAGTATAGCGGGACGTTGGATTTTGGTTTGCATGATATACGCGTATTCAAAGCACCAATCTGACAGCACGGTCTGACATAAGGCTGCTACACGCTCCAGACGCCCCATGCACCCTGATCAATCACGCTCACACGTCGTAGGACAGCATTGACTGGTTCCACTAGTTGTTTCAACTACACACAAGCACACCAGCGGCCCATTTGTCTAATCCACCGTGATTGAGCCAGGATGCCTCAAAGTTCGTCCTCTGCTCACCGTCTCCGGACAGCTCTACCACGGCTGCCATTGATCTTCTGCCCAAAGTGTCCCGGGACCAGGAGAAGGTGGTTTCTGTCCGGGACAGACCGGAACCCAGACATCCGGTTTTACAAATACCCAAACCAGGCAGTATGTTGCACTGAACAAGTATCCGATTCTACAAATGTCCGAGCCAGGCAAAAGGTTTTAGTAAAAAAATATGAGAATGGTGTGCACTTTTTTTGAGAAAACAAGAATAGTGTGCACTCAGTAGGCAGCGAATAGCTTGTTGTATCCTTGGGCAAGAGAATGAATGTAATACCACTAGTTGAATGCCCATGCGTTGCCACGGGAATACGAAATATGATGTGAAAAGATTCTCGACAGTGGACATTTTATATGAGTGCTTTTTATGAAGTACATTTCAACAACAGAACAATGTCAACGTTAATTAGAAATCTACGAACATGGTCATATTTTCTAGCCAACGCATTGTATACTTTGATTAAATTTTTTATTTGCCGGAATTTTATTTGGAGAGAACATGATGAAAAATGTAAACAGCGAAGCACGATGTGACACATTGGTAGAGAGAGATCCAACCACATGAAACTGAGAGCTTCGATCCACCGTTTGTACATTGCCATCAACTCTCACTTATTGGTCTTTGACACATAGTTTTAAAAAACGACACACGGTGTGACTAAGTTTTCAAGCTCCGTGCGGCAACCAGGGCTTCACCGAAAAAGCACCATTCAGCACCGATGGCTTGATCAAAGAAGAACCCTTCTATGCCGCCCTAGACTTAAGTTTTATAATTTTTGTCTCTTCAATTTTATGTTTATTTCCCTGAGATTCTTCAGCCATTTCGAATTCTTGTTGGTAGGTTGTATAGAATTTGCTGAGTTTTTTTATCTCTTCCAACAACATCACCTTCGGACTCTTGTTGGTAGGTTCTTTTTGATGGTCAATAATATCCATATCTATCATGGACACCGTCTGAAAAAGTGAAATGTATATACTAAATATATTACTATCATTTATTCTTTTTCTTTGCGGGGAGTACTATCATATATTCATATACAACATGCAAACTAAAAAGGTTAAAAAGACAGACATCTAGAATATGCAAAACAAGATTTGTTCTAGTCTAGCCAAGATATTTGGTAGCCCCGACAGACCGTCCAAATACCTCAGTTCTTATGCTATAATATACAGAGAATGGCGTTTTAGCTCTCGGCCCTTTTTTTTGAAAAAAAAAAAATTCAAAAATTTCAGTTCTGAACTTTTTCGTATAAGTAAACAATGATGTGAGGCGTATGTGTGTAAAATTTAAGGATGAGATATGTTAAAACACTACCTGTACAAAAAGGACAAATTGATGATCGGGGAGGATGAATCGTATCATGTGTTAAAAAACCACAAATTTGTAGTTTTTGCACAGCCCACATTTCTGTTGGGGAACGTCGCATAAATTCAAAATTTCCTACGTGTCACCAAGATCAATCTATGGAGTCATCTAGCAACAGGGAGGAGTGGATCTACATACCCTTGTAGATCGCGCGCGGAAGCGTTCAAGAGAACGGGGTTGATGGAGTCGTACTCGTCGTGATCCAAATCACCGATGATCCTAGCGCCGAACGGATGGCACCTCCGCGTTCAACACACGTACGGAGCAGCGACGTCTCCTCGTTCTTGATCCAGCAAGGGGGGAGGAGAGGTTGATGGAGATCCAGCAGCATGATGGCGTGGTGGAAGTAGCGGGATTCCAACAGGGCTTCGCCAAGCGCTGCGGGAGGGAGGAGATGTGTCATGGGAGGGAGAGGGAGGCGCCAGGGCTCAGGTATGGTTGCCCTCCCTTCCCCCCACTATATATAGGGCCAAGGGAGAGGGGGAGGCGCAGCCTTGGCCCTTCCTCCAAGGAAGGGTGCGGCCAAGGGGGGGAGGAGTCCATCCTCCCCAAGGCACCTCGGAGGTGCCTTCCCCTTTTAGGACTCTCCCCTTCTGTCCCTTTGGCGCATGGGCCCTCTAGGGGCTGGTGTTTGGCCCATGTAGGCCAAGGCGCACCCCTACAGCCCATGGTGGCCCCCCGGGGCAGTGGCCCCACCCGTGGACCCCCGGGACCCTTCGGGTGGTTCTGGTACAATTACCGGTGACCCGAAACTGTCCCGATGCCGAAATAGCAACTTCCTATATTAATTCTTTACCTCAGACCATTCTGGAACTCCTCGTGACGTCGGGATCTCATCCGGGACTTCCGAAACACATTCGGTAACCACATACAAGCTTCCTTTATAACCCTAGCGTCATCGAACCTTAAGTGTGTAGACCTACGGGTTCGGGAGACATGCAGACATGACCGAGACGTTCTCCGGTCAATAACCAACAGCGGGATCTGGATACCATGTTGGCTCCCACATGTTCCACGATGATCTCATCGGATGAACCACGATGTCAAGGACTTAATCAATCCCGTATACAATTCCCTTTGTCTAGCGGTACGATACTTGCCCGAGATTCGATCATCGGTATCCCGATACCTTGTTCAATCTCGTTACCGGCAAGTCTCTTTACTCGTTCCGTAACACATCATCCCGTGATCAACTCCTTGGTCACATTGTGCACATTATGATGATGTCCTACCGAGTGGGCCCAGAGATACCTCTCCGTCACACGGAGTGACAAATCCCAGTCTCGATTCGTGCCAACCCAACAGACACTTTCGGAGATACCTGTAATGTACCTTTATAGCCACCCAGTTACGTTGTGACGTTTGGCACACCCAAAGCACTCCTACGGTATCCGGGAGTTGCACAATCTCATGGTCTAAGGAAATGATACTTGACATTAGAAAAGCTTTAGCATACGAACTACACGATCTTTGTGCTAAGCTTAGGATTGGGTCTTGTCCATTACATCATTCTCCTAATGATGTGATCCCGTTATCAATGACATCCAATGTCCATGGTCAGGAAACTGTAACCATCTATTGATCAACGAGCTAGTCAACTAGAGGCTTACTAGGGACATGGTGTAGTCTATGTATCCACACATGTATCTGAGTTTCCTATCAATACAATTATAGCATGGATATTAAACGATTATCATGAACAAGGAAATATAATAATAATCAATTTATTATTGCCTCTAGGGCATATTTCCAACAGTCTCCCACTTGCACTAGAGTTAATAATCCAGTTCACATCGCCATGTGATTAACACTCAAGGTCACATCCCCATGTGACTAACACCCAAAGAGTTTACTAGAGTCAATAATCTAGTTCACATTTACCATGTGATTAACACTCGATGAGTTCTGGGTTTGATCATGTTATGCTTGTGAGAGAGGTTATAGTCAACGGGTCTGAACCTTTCAGATCCGTGTGTGCTTTACAAATCTCTATGTCATCTCCTAGATGCAGCTACCACGTTCTATTTGGAGCTATTCCAAATAACTGTTCTACTATACGAATCCAGTTTACTACTCAGAATAATCTGGATTAGTGTCAAAGTTTGCATCGGCGTAACCCTTTACGACGAACTCTTTTACCACCTCCATAATCGAGAAAATTCCTTAGTCCACTAGTTACTAAGGATAACTTTGACCGCTGTCCTGTGATCCATTCTTGGATCACTCTTGTACCCCTTGACTGACTCATGGCAAGACACACTTCAGGTGCGGTACACAGCATAGCATACTGTAGAGCCTATGTCTTAAGCATAGGGGACGACCTTCGTCCTTTCTCTCTATTCTGCCGTGGTCGAGCTTTAAGTCTTAACTTCATACCTTACAACTCAGGCAAGAACTCCTTCTTTGACTGATCCATCTTGAACACCTTCAAGATCATGTCAAGGTATGTGCTCATTTGAAAGTACCATTAAGCGTTTTGATCTATCCTTATAGATCTTGATGCTCAATGTTCAAGTAGCTTAATCTAGGCTTTTCATTGAAAAACACTTTCAAAATAACCCTATATGCTTCCCAGAAATTCTACGTCATTTCTGATCAACAACAACATATATTCATCAGAAATTCTATAGTGCTCCCACTCACTTCTTTGGAAATACAAGTTTCTCATAAACTTTGTGTAAACCCAAAATCTTTGATCATCATCAAAGCGTACATTCCAACTCCGAGATGCTTACTCCAGTCCTTAGAAGGATTGCTGGAGCTTTGCATACTTATTAGCATCTTTCAGGATTGTACAAAACCTTCCGGTTGTATCACATACAACCTTTTCTCAAGAAAATCGTCGAGGAAACAATGTTTTGACATCCTATCTGCAAGATTTCATAAATAATGCAGTAATCGCTAATAGAATTCCAACAGACTCTTAGCATCGCTACGAGTGAGAAAGTCTCACCGTAGTCAACTCCTTGAACTTGTCGGAAACTTCTTAATGACAAGTCGATCTTTCATAATGGTGACATTTACCATCATTGTCCGTCTTCCTTTTAAAATACATCTGTACTCAATAGCATTACGACCATCGAGCCGTTCTGCAAAGTCTACACTTTGTTTTCATACATGGATCCTCTCTCGGATTTTATGGCCTCGAGCCATTTATCGGAATCCGGGCCCACCATCGCTTCTCCATAGCTCGTAGGTTCATTGTTGTCTAGCAACATGACTTCCAAGACAGGATTACGTACCACTCTGAAGTAGTACGCATCCTTGTCATCCACGAGGTTTGGTAGTGACTTGATCTGAAGTTTCATGATCACTATCATAAGCTTCCACTTCAATTGGTGTAGGTGCCACAGGAACAACTCCTGTGCCCTGCCACACACTAGTTGAAGAGACGGTTCAATAACCTCATCAAGTCTCCACCATCCTCCCACTCAATTCTTTCGAGAGAAACTTTTCCTCGAGAAAGGACCCGATTCTAGAAACAATCCCTTATTGTTTCGGATCTGAGACAGGAGGTATACCCAACTGTTTTTGGGTGTCCTATGAAGATGCATTTATCCGCTTTGGGTTCGAGCTTATCAGCCTGAAACTTTTTCACATAAGCGTCGCAGCCCCAAACTTTTAAGAAATGACAGCTTAGGTTTCTCTAAACCATAGTTCATACGGTGTCATCTCATCGGAATTACGTGGTGCCCTATTTAAAGTGAATGTGGTTGTCTCTAATGCCTAACCCATAAACTATCGTGGTAATTCGATAAGAGACATCATGGTATGCATCATATCCAATAGGGTGCAGTTATGATGTTCGGACACACCATCACACTATGGTGTTCCAGGCTGTATTAGTTGTGAAACAATTTCCACAATGTCTTAATTCTGTGCCAAACTCGTAATTCAGATATTCATCTCTATGATCATATCATAGATATTTTATCCTCTTGTCACGACGATCTTTCAACTTCACCCTGAAATTACTTGAACCTTTCAATAATTCAGACTCGTGATTCATCAAGTAAATATACTCAACATCTACTCAAATCATCTGTGAAGTAAGAACATAACGATATACTACACGCCTCAGCACTCATTGGACTGCACACATCAAAATGTATTACTTCCAACAAGTTGCTTTCTAGTTCCATTTTACTGAAAACGAGGCTTTCAGTCATCTTGCCCATGTGGTATGATTTGCATGTCTCAAGTGATTCAAAATCAAGTGAGTCCAAATTCCATTTGCATGGAGTTTCTTCATGCATATACACCAATAGACATGGTTCGCATGTCTCAACCTTTCAAAAACGAGTGAGTCCAAAGATCCATCAACATGGAGCTTCTTCATGCGTTTTATACCGATATGACTTAAGTGGCAGTGCCACAAGTAGGTGGTACTATCATTACTATCTTTTGGCATGAACATGTGTATCACTACGATCGAGATTCAATAAACCATTCATTTTAGGTGTAAGACCATTGAAGGTATTATTCAAATAAACAGAGTAACCGTTATTCTCCTTAAATGAATAACCGTATTGCGATAGACATAATCCAATCATGTCTATGCTCAACGCAAACACCAATCTCGATGGTAGAGGGAGCGTACGATATTGATCAACCTTGGAAATACTTCCAACACATATCGTCAGCTCACCTTTAGCTAGTCTCCGTTTATTCCGTAGCTTTTATTTCGAGTTACTAACTTAGCAACCGAACCGGTATCTAATACCCTGGTGCTACTAGGAGTACTAGTAAAGTACACATCAACACAATGTATATCCAATATACTTCTATCGACCTTGCCAGCCTTCTCATCTACCAAGTATCTAGGGTAATTCTGCTCCAGTGGCTGTTCCCCTTATTACAGAAGCACTCAGTCTCGGGTTTGGGTTCAACCTTGGGTTTCTTCACTAGAGCAGCAGCTGAATTGCCGTTTCATGAAGTATCCCTTTGTTCCCTTGCCCTTCTTGAAACTAGTGGTTTCACCAACCATCAACAATTGATGCTCCTTCTTGATTTCTACTTTTGTGGTGTCAAACATCGCGAATATCTCAAGGATCATCATATATGTCCCTGATATATTATAGTTCATCACGAAGCTCTAGCAGCTTGGTGGTAATGACTTCGGAGAACTATCACTATTTCATCTGGAAGATCAACTCCCACTTGATTCAAGCGATTGTTGTACTCAGACAATCTGAGCACAAGCTCAACAATTGAGCTTTTCTCCCTTAGTTTGCAGGCTAAGAAAATCGTCGGAGGTCTTATACCTCTTGACGTGGGCACGAGCCTGAAATCCCAATTTCAGCCCTCGAAACATCTCATATGTTTCGCGACGTTTCAAAACCGTCTTCGGTGCCTCAACTCTAAACCGTTTAACTGAACTATCACGTAGTTATCAAAACGTGTATGTCAGATGTTCGCAACATCCACAGACGACGTTCGAGGTTCAGCACACTGAGCGGTGCATTAAGGACATAAGCCTTCTATGAAGCAATGAGGACAATCCTCGGTTTACGGACCTAGTCCGCATAATTGCTACTATCAACTTTCAACTAAATTTTCTCTAGGAACATATCTAAACAGTAGAACTGAAGCGCGAGCTACGACATAATTTGCGAAGACCTTTTGACTATGTTCAGGATAATTAAGTTCATCTTATGAACTCCCACTCAGATAGACATCCCTCTAGTCATCTAAGTGATTACATGATCCGAGTCAACTAGGCCGTGTCCGATCATCACGTGAGACGGACTAGTCAAATCGGTGAACATCTTCATGTTGATCGTATCTTCTATACGACTCATGCTCGACCTTTCGGTCTTCTGTGTTCCGAGGCCATGTCTATACACATGCTAGGCTCGTCAAGTCAACCTAAGTGTTTGCATGTGTAAATCTGTCTTACACCCGTTGTATGTGAATGTTTGAATCAAACACCCGATCATCACGTGGTGCATTGAAACAACGAACTGTCGCAACGGTGCACAGTTAGGGGGAACACTTTCTTGAAATTATTATGAGGGATCATCTTATTTACTACCGTCGTTCTAAGTAAACAAGATGCAAAACATGATAACATCACATGCAATCAAAAATAATAGTGACATGATATGGCCAATATCACATAGCTCCTTTGATCTCCATCTTGGGCTCCATGATCATCTTGTCACCGGCATGACACCATGATCTCCATCATCATGATCTCCATCATCGTGTATCCATGAAGTTGCTCGCCAACTATTACTTCTACTACTATGGCTAACAGTTTAGCAATAAAGTAAAGTAATTACATGACGTTTATAGTTGACACGCAGGTCATAAATAAATTAAGACAACTCCTATGGCTCCTGCCGGTTGTCATACTCATCGACATGCAAGTCGTGATTCCTATTACAAGAACATGATCAATCTCATACATCACATATATCATTCATCACATCCTTTTGGCCATATCACATCACATAGCATACCCTGCAAAAACAAGTTAGACGTCCTCTAATTGTTGTTTGCATGTTTTACGTGGCTGCTATGGGTTTCTAGCACGAACGTTTCTTACCTACGCAAAACCACAACGTGATATGCCAATTGCTATTTACCCTTCATAAGGACCCTTTTCATCGAATCCGATCCGACTAAAGTGGGAGAGACAGACACCCGCCAGCCACCTTATGCAACTAGTGCATGTGTTCGGTGGAACCGGTCTCACGTAAGCATACGTGTAAGGTTGGTCCGGGCCGCTTCATCCCACGATGCCGCCGAATCAAGATAAGACTAGTAACGGCAAGCATATTGAACAAAATCAACGCCCACAACTACTTTGTGTTCTACTCGTGCATAGAAACTACGCATAGACCTAGCTCATGATGCCACTGTTGGGGAACGTAGCATAAATTCAAAATTTTCCTACGTGTCACCAAGATCAATCTATGGAGTCATCTAGCAATGAGGGAGGAGTGGATCTACATACCCTTGTAGATCGCGCGCGGAAGCGTTCAAGAGAACGGGGTTGATGGAGTCGTACTCGTCGTGATCCAAATCACCGATGATCCTAGCGCCGAACGGACGGCACCTCTGCGTTCAACACACGTACGGAGCAGCGACGTCTCCTCCTTCTTGATCCAGCAAGGGGGGAGGAGAGGTTGATGGAGATCCAGCAGCACGACGGCGTGGTGGTGGAAGTAGCGGGATTCCAACAGGGCTTCGCCAAGCGCTGCGGGAGGAGGGAGATGTGTCATGGGAGGGAGAGGGAGGCGCCAGGGCTTAGGTATGGTTGCCCTCCCTTCCCCCCACTATATATAGGGCCAAGGGAGAGGGGGAGGGCGCAGCCTTGCCCCTTCCTCCAAGGAAGGGTGCGGCCAAGGGGGGGAGGAGTCCATCCTCCCCAAGGCACCTCGGAGGTGCCTTCCCCCTTAGGACTCTCCCCTCCTCTTGTCCCTTTGGCGCATGGGCTTCTAGGGGCTGGTGCCCTTGGCCATATAGGCCAAGGCGCACCCCCTACAGCCCATGTGGCCCCCGGGGCAGGTGGCCCCACCCGGTGGACCCCCGGGACCCTTCCGGTGGTCCCGGTACAATACCGGTGACCCCGAAACTTGTCCCGATGGCCGAAATAGCACTTCCTATATATAATTCTTTACCTCCGGACCATTCCGGAACTCCTCGTGACGTCCGGGATCTCATCCGGGACTCCGAACAACATTCGGTTACCACATACAAACTTCCTTTATAACCCTAGCGTCATCGAACCTTAAGTGTGTAGACCCTACGGGTTCGGGAGACATGCAGACATGACCGAGATGATCTCCGGTCAATAACCAACAGCGGGATCTGGATACCCATGTTGGCTCCCACATGTTCCACGATGATCTCATCGGATGAACCACGATGTCAAGGACTTAATCATTCCCATATTCAATTCCCTTTGTCTATCGGTACGATACTTGCCCGAGATTCGATCGTCGGTATCCCGATACCTTGTTCAATCTCGTTACCGGCAAGTCTCTTTACTCGTTCCGTAACACATCATCCCGTGGTCAACTCCTTGATCACATTGTGCACATTATGATGATGTCCTACCGAGTGGGCCCAGAGATACCTCTCCGTTTACACGGAGTGACAAATCCCAGTCTCGATTCGTGCCAACCCAACAGACACTTTCGGAGATACCTGTAGTGCACCTTTATAGCCACCCAGTTACGTTGTGACGTTTGGTACACCCAAAGCACTCCTACGGTATCCGGGAGTTGCACAATCTCATGGTCTAAGGAAATGATACTTGACATTAGAAAAGCTATAGCATACGAACTACATGATCTTGTGCTATGCTTAGGATTGGGTCTTGTCCATCACATCATTCTCCTAATGATGTGATCCCGTTATCAATGACATCCAATGTCCATGGTCAGGAAACCGTAACCATCTATTGATCAACGAGCTAGTCAACTAGAGGCTTACTAGGGACATGGTGTTGTCTATGTATCCACACATGTATCTGAGTTTCCTATCAATACAATTATAGCATGGATAATAAACGATTATCATGAACAAGGAAATATAATAATAATCAATTTATTATTGCCTCTAGGGCATATTTCCAACAATTTCAACGTATTTTGTTCTCAAAATTTACACACTTGTGCACTATGCCTTCATCTGTTTCCATATCTTTTTCAGAATTTGTTTGAATGTAAAAATATGATTTTTCAAGAATTTTGAATTTTGGATTTGGAGATCTCCATAGAGCTCGGCCTCCCAAAGCAATTGCGCATAATATACACTAATATAAATAAAAAATTATAGAGTCGTGGGACAAAAACAATTCTGCTACAGCCAGCACTCTCAGTCTCTTCTCCTCGCTGCTCACCCCTTTCCCATTCAGCTAGCCACCCATGACCCACCCTGCTCCCCTGTGCAGCCGCCGGCGCGTCATGGCGCACGGCACCCATCCCGGCCCAACCTCCCACCCCGTGCCTCTGAACCGTCCCTACAGCCTACCTGCGGCGTCGCGGGCCTCCCACACCGCGTCCCCATCACTCCCTGCTGTCCGGCGAGATCCGGGGGGCAGGTAGACGCGCACGCAGTCTGGGCGGCGGCATCCACCGTGCGGCGCTCCCTGCCCCGCGCCCCCGCCGCGATGACGCCACGTTGGTCCGAATCATCGAGTGGTAACGCCCGGCGACTGGCGCGCGCCGTGCAGCGCGAGGTGGGCTCGATCTGCATCCACCAGCGGGATTGGGCTCCTCATTTTGGAGACCCTGCCGCAAGCTGTGCTCGGCCGGATGGGCGGAGATCGACGAGGAGTGGATTCCGTGGTGCAGCACGACGCCGACGGCTTCTCTTCGCCACCGAGCTCTGCTCCCCTCCCTATGCGTCAGGATCAGGGTGCCCACGGATCTTACCTTGTCACGGTCGGCTCTCGTCTCTCCCTCCGCGTTTGGTAGCTCTGTTGGGTTGGCACCGCCGGTGAAATTCGATCTTAGAGGTAAGCAAAAATCTGGAGGTAGATTGAATCTATCTTATATATACTCAGTTTGAAAGATAGCTAGGAGTAGATGTGTAGTAATCAGAATACGGTTATGATTAAGTTTATTTTATGAGATGAGGATAAAACCTTTCTTGGGTTGTCTAGATATGGAGTTTTTTGTCAGTTCTGTTTCCCATAAACTCGTTTAAAGGTCTAACCACCTGAAATGAGTTAGCGTACCAAAAATATAGTTTTTTTAGGGGCAGAAATAAGTAAAACTTCGTTTTAGTACAACAAGAAAAGTGGGTCTTAATAGTTTTTCTACAAACAATTTTAGCCGTTCCTATTCAAAAAGGCATGCTTCAGAAAAAGAAAAAACTCTG